>NW_025401050.1:9527183-9537554 GCF_015345945.1 Tribolium madens
TGTTATTATTTATTATTTATTACAAATTTGCTAATTTCTAAACAATAATGTTTATTAAAAGTAGAAATGAATTGTATTTTAATTTCAGCTTCATATTGATTTTTGAAGATTGTTTGAATAATTAATTCCTAGTAAACTGTTTCAAATTTGAATAAATATAGCATAGTACGTTTCCTAGATGTACAAAGCTATAAAAACTATTGTATTGTTCGATGGAATATTGATTAAAGTGTAAAACAAATGAATAATAAATCGACTAAAATGAGAGCTTTTAATCAATCGTCGAACAAGCTTTAATTAGGGAGAAATTATTAATACAAAATAGTAGGTAATTGCTGTCTTTAAGCCTTGCAAATTTATAGTTTTGAATATTAGAAATTCATCATGCTTGGAAATAAATTTCTAATCCATGTTGTCTGTGACTTTAAATAAAAATATAAATAAAATGAATAAAATATATCATTGAAAAGAAAGTTATTTGAAGGCACGGTATAATAATGATGTTATTTTTAGAAGGAAATAAATTCTAAAATTTATACAAAATGGCCCGATTTTTTTGTAATTTTCAGGTTTTCGTATGAATGCGAGTTCGTGGCCAATGTTCCTTACGAAAACCCTAAACGGCGCCCTAATGGCCCCCGCCAACATCTTCCAGAAGGAGCCCCCAAGTCCCAAATGCAATCTATTTCAAGTTGGTCAAAAACTCGAAGCTGTCGATAAGAAAAACCCCCAATTGATATGTTGTGCTACTGTTGGTGCTGTCAAAAATGAACAAATTCATGTCACATTTGACGGTTGGAGAGGGGCTTTCGACTACTGGTGCCGATATGACAGCAGAGACATTTTCCCAGTTGGATGGTGCGCCAAATCGGGTCATCCGATGCAGCCCCCCGGTCAAAAAAATAGCACCGGACATGGCAGATATAAATTCAAGCCGGCTTTGACCGCCCCCATACCGCCCATTACGTCCACGGTGGCGGAATCACCCGAAGCTGATACTTCGGCGCCCCCACCGCCTCCGATAACGATTCAGGTAAAGGTGGCAACCATGCGAAAAATCCTAACCTCAATTTGTGTACTCCCAAGTGGCAAAAAATAAAAAAAATTAACATAGGGTAGCAAACATAAAGATTTTGAATGACATTAATGACACTTTTTGTGTGAATCGGCCTTTAAATTAAAGATGGTGGTTCCGACTAACTAGTTGAGGAGCAGGTAATATGTCGAAAGACCCTTTATTTAGGAAGTTTTTCAGAAAATTTCTTCAATGAATATAGATTATTAAATGGTGATTATAATAATTTGCAAAATGACACTTGTAAGCAAATTTTAGAGAAAAAAAATGCATGCCTATGTATTTCATTACCTTAACAAAATTTTTGTGATTTACTTTTAATTTTATTAACAAATAGTTAGTTTCTTCCGTTTTTTATATTTATTTTTGTTACTTCTAAACAAAGCAAAAAACCCAAAGTGGTAAATTTAATGCCATAATAATAATAATTAATATTATACAGTTTGTCCCAGGATTTTTTTTATTTTACGCTAACACTGCAAAAGAAAAACATTTTTTGCTTCATCTGAAACCAGTAAGTCTGTAATTTTAAAAGTTCATTATTTTCACTCAGCGTAAAGAAAATTTAATTTTTCTCTTGATTTTAAGCTTGTAATAACTAATAACACTATAGTCTACCAACAATAACATGTTTAATATACCTTTAATCGAATTATTATTTTTATGTTAACTTACCTTTAATTAAACAAAAATAATTGTTAAATTTTTCTATCACGTCACACTTTTTTTGTTACAGACGATAATTTTCCTGTTTTCTGCACAAATGACTGCGATTTAAAATTTATTTAAATTCAAATTGTTGCTGAATTATTCAAAATTATTACCATATGAGTCTAAATAGGTCTTGAAAACATTTCATTCGCATTTGGACTTCTTTTTTAAAAATTTAGGGAGCATGAGTGACAAACATGAGCGTTTTCATCAAGATCTGAAGATTTTTCAAAGATCGATTCAAAGGTTTTTGGGATGAAAATATATTAATAGATTACTGTTGGATTGTTATAAAGAAAATTGATCGAAAAAGTATAATAAAACCAAGTAAAATAACTCACTTTTAATGTTTTTTAGCGATTTTTGTATTTTTGTTAATTACATATTTCTTAAACGTAACGTGGTGGACTTTTTTAAATAGTTTTTTTTTTTGAACTCAGTGCCTCAAAATCTACAAGAAATTAACTTTCAGCTAAGGTATAAAAATCGTGTAAAGTAGTGTAATTTTTTCTCTGCGTTTTAAATCCCATCACATTGACGTTTTAATTTTTTTGGCAACGATGCGTTTTAACAAATGAGTTAACGCAATTTAAATAACAAAAATGTTTGTAAAAACATGGCAAGTCAAAAAAAAGCTTCTAAAAAACAGTCATTTTTAACAAAAACAATCATTATTCAATTAATTAATTAATTGTTAAAGTGACACCGTTGTTAAAAAAATAAAATCGCCAATGTGATGAGACTTGAAAAGCAAAGAAAGATTAATATTACAAGTCCAAAAGTAAGAAAAAAAAAAAACATTTCTTTCCACTCAGTCAGAATAATGAAGTGTTAATTACAGATTTGCTCGTTTCAGATAAAGCAAAAACAACCCTTGCTGTTAAAGTGTTACTTTATCTACTCAAAACAGTTTTTGAAGAAATAGTTTAACATCTGCTATAGAAAAAAAAGTATTTCCTTTGCTTTTTTGGCGTAAAATCAAAGGTAAAAATTTGTTTCTTTTTGACTGGCTATTATAAAATGTATTATTAAGTTCAGAATTTTGATTATAAAGAAATAACTTGATAGAAATTGGCAAAAATCACAGTTTATTAAAAAATTCTGGCATTTAAAACTAGTCCTACAATCTTGATTTTTGAAAGTTGTAGATAAAAAACCTTAAAAGTCAAGTCAAGCTAAAAATGTTTTTCCTTTGCAGTTTTGGCGTAAAATCAAAGGTGAAAATTTTTTTCCTCTTGTAAACCCAATCCGGGAACATACTGTATTCTTGCAAAATACATTTCTTAAATAAATTTATGAATTTGAGCAAGCTTGTTTATTATAATCACAATTTAATGTATGCTCATTGAAGTAATTTTGACAAAAAGACATTTTTCTAGTCCGAACCAACTTCCTTCCTGAATAAGAGTTTTTCGACAGTGAATAGTTTTTTCCCCTACAACCTACTTGATGCAAAAAAGTATAAAACAATTGGGTGCTTTTTAGATGCGAAAAAGCTGCATAGGGGGCCCCCTGATCGACGCTTCCCAACTCCCGCCAACAATCGAAGAAACGACACCAAAAGCCCTAGCTAAGAGTCTAATAGGCAAAATTCTCTCCGTTTCGCATAAATCTGAGACGATTTTAGCCCGACTGGGGGCTCTACGAGGCGAAGAAATGGTTATCACCCATCAAAGCACCACTTACACGATCAAATTACCCCAATTATCAAAAGCTACCGACTTGGAGAATGTCTTCACTGCACTAGCGTCAGCATTGGGGTGTTGCCATAACCTCTTCTGTAATAAATCTCAATGAAAAAAAAAAAAAATTAACAGTCTTGATGATTATTTCTTGTAGCATTAGACGGTATGAAGAAAGAATGTTCCTCCTGTGATGTGAAACCGTCGCCTCCGAAACGCAAACCGCCCCCCGAGCAAGAAGCAGCGACCTCTACAACCCCCGGTGACACCTCGGCCTCCGAGTCGCCCCTCACTAGTCTCAATAAAATCCCCACGCAGGAATGGGGCATTGAAGAAGTGATACAGTTTATAGAGTCTGCAGATTCGTGTCTAGGAGTCCACGCCGACTTGTTTCGCAAACATGTAATTCATTTGTTTTTTTTAATTTTGACGTTTGAGTGACATTTGAGTTGTAGGAAATTGACGGGAAGGCGTTGTTACTCCTCAATTCGGACATGATGATGAAATATATGGGTCTGAAGTTGGGACCGGCACTGAAAATATGTAATTTGGTCTCGAGGCTTAAGGGGAGAAGGTACAATTCGCTTTAAGGAAGATAAGAAAGTCTATTTTTCCGTACTGGGATGCAAATATTGTATCATTGTTATGTACCTCCCTTAATAGTTATATTTTTCATCAGAAAACATTTTTTTTCCTAATGTTTGTGATACGTTCAAGTCTCGTTTTATCAGCAATACAATTGTATCGTAAATTGTAGGTCTAGTGACTCGATTGTTTTTTTGATTATTCCAAATTCCGCATTTTCCAGTATTTCGTTAGGAGCTTTTTTGTAGAAGTAAATAAAAGTATTTAATTTTCTATCTTGATTTCATTTTGAAAAAATGAAATGTCAGTCTCAAAGGACACGCATTTAGCTTATTTTGTAGTGGATGTTTGGCATGGGACACTGTTGTTTGTTTCAAGCATTTCTTACCGATTAGTTTAAGTGTTGAGATTGTTTAAATTTAATTCTGTAACAGTGAGTTAATAAAGAGGAATATCAAACAATTTAGTCCCAAACTTTTGCTTTAATAAAAAAATAAAATAATCAGTAGCCAACGAGCTAACATTACAATGTATTTCGGTTGCAATGTGAACGTGTTCGAGGACTCTATTTGGCCCTTAACATATTTTTTTATTCTTTTTACGATTTTTAACAAAACACGCAAATAATGGTCATCAATTTCCCGCTTTTGGTACAGTTTCTCCCACAAAATACCCGCCAGGACCTCATCTTCGTTATGTAGGGCTTGATCATAATCCTGCAAGGTGCTGCGCACCTTTATGAACAACTCATCAACGTCCACTTTCACAAAATCAGGATTTTCTGATTTTAAATCTGCCAGACGTTGGGACACGTCTTTTCTTAAAACTTCCACCATGTGCTCCCTTAAAACAGCCCCCTCAGCACTCACCCGAGCTGTGTACATCCACAAGCACCACAAATCGGGCCTGGAAAGTGTCTTCAACGTCCAAATCGTCAAAAAACGATTCATAATTTATGTCATTCATCAGCCCCTTGTACAAGACAAAACCTGCAATTTTAGAACGCTAAAACACATTTTTGGGGTTGTGGTAGCAAACACACAGCTGAATTCATCAATGACAGGGGGCTCACATGTTCGATGCTAAGTTTGGCGTTAAATAAAGGTGATTTGTTTCATGGACGCTCTCTTGACTTTCTTTTGCCTCGTTGAGTGTGCTTGAAGGCGCAAAAAGGGCCCTCTGAAGCCCTACAACCCAATGCAATCTCGTCACCCCCAAAATGCAAACTTACCCTTCTAATCAACCCGTGAAGGGGGAGCAATAACACAGGCGTTGCCATTTTATCTAAATACCGATGTTTTATCGAAAATCATGATAAAACATCGGTATTTAGATAAAGTTTTACGGAAAAGTGAGGTTAGGTCGACTTTATCGCCATCTCTTGGCCATTGAGGATTTGCAAGAGCAGAAGATCTGGCAAAGGTGTGTGAAAATCGCCCCAAAATAGGAAAAAACAGCCCCCGTTTTTACGTAAGTAGTTAAAATAGTTAAATTGAGGTTATTTCTGAGACTTGGACTTGGAATCGTTTGGGGCGAGTGGAGCGATGAAGGGAAATATGAGGGAGAGACTGTCACTACTTTGACCTTTATATTGGGCCCCAAAAAACCCACAGAGACATGGAATTGGCCAAATGGGTACTATTTCACAGTCGGGAAGCTTAGTCTAATGTGTTTGTGGCACACTATGTCTGAGGGGTCCAATTGAGACTGTGCCCCCTGATTGTCATTTTGGACCCTTGGGGTTTCCTAACTCCAGTCACGTTTTAATCCTAGTAACATTTATTGTTGTGTTGTAACTGAAACATTTGCGACAAACTTGAGAGTGCCCCCTTGGTGGGGTCACGCAATAACACACAACATTCAAAAACAATCATTCAAGTTTGAAATAACATAATAACACTATAAGAGTTTCAAGTCTGTATACACTTGTCAAAAAAATTCAACAATTTGGTTGTAAATCAAGTTGATTTGCCTATAGAGTGCCCCAAATGTGTGTGTAGTTGTGGGGGTTGTAATTAGGTTATAACAATTATATAATCGCTGCTTTCTCTTAATAGAATGACAGGAAGGAGCAAAATTAAGTCGAGGAAGCCTCTAGAGACGGCTTTGGGGAGGGCCCCCAAAGACAGTGAGAAGGGGGCCGACTTGTCACACCTACGTAAACCGATCGAGACTAGTGTTTTTGGGATGAAACAAGTCTTGTCTTTGTTTCAAACAGCCACGTCTGAAGTAAATCTTTCGATTTATTTGGGGGCAAATTAATAAAAAAGTCTTTTAGGTCAAAGAATATATTACTTATGAATGCGACGTTCTGTATGAGTGTCGAATATGTCGAACTATTTTCCGAAGTTTGGCAAACTTTATTTTACACAAGAGAGAATACTGTCGTGAAAAGTTTTCAGTAGGGGGTGGCAGCAACCAGGTATCTTATATACAGCGTGTTTGTTTTTCATTTTATTCCATGTTTATACAGGGTGGCGGTTTTGTTGTTAGTGAAACGCCCCCAAATGAGGGATGTGCTACACCAGAGGAAAAAGATTCGAAGAAGACGATTTTACCAATCATTGATAAGCTTCTGAAAAGACAAAAAATCCGGCTTTTGGCCAAAGAAACTCTCAGTGAGGATTTGTCAAAAGCTGAAAATTCAGACGACGATGATGTTATTTTCGTTTCGGAGGAAAATAACCTCGTTTTGGAAAAAATAGACACTTCGAAGGCCGCTGTTTTCCAGACTGCTGTCAAGAAGGAGGAAACTGGGGGATTGATGAAATCTGAAGTGGGTTTGTTTGAATTACGCGCCAAATCACCTGACTGTCACTTGATTTTTGTTTTTGAAAGTTTGCAAGCCTTTTATGTTATAAATCAATCTAACCTATTTGACAGGTTTATTTTATTGGTAAAAACAATTGATTCTGTGATGGTTGCCTAAGAAATAATCACAACGGGATTTTTAGTTGAAAAATATTTATTTCTTTTTTTAGGCCTAAATTAACGTCTGTTTTTTGTAACTATTGAATTGGTATAACAACTTATAAGTATTTCAAATTTTTAAAATTACCAAAGTGGTCTATGCTTTTAGACGTTAGTAACGTTGAATAATGTAGACAGAAGATGGTATGTTTGTCAATGTTGCCAACTTGATTTCAAAGTCACAGGCCACTTTGATTAGAATTTCTATTCTGCAAAATATTAGCACCGAATCCAAGTTTTTTTTTTTTATTAAATGTGTTGATCTGTAGTAACATATTTTATTGATACTCTAAATACCATTTGCTGGTGTGTTTTTCTTATTCGTGGAAAAACTAAAAATTCGCCTGTTGACAGTTGAATTTCCCGCTGTATTTTGAAGTCGGCATTCAATTTTGGTACCAGAAACATGAAAAAAATGTTTGAAAAATTCTATCTGTCAAAAAATTTTGACATTTATTTTTTGACGCGAGTTCTGGCGCACCCTGTATAGGGATGCCAAAAGAAATCATCTCTGGAGTTAAAGCATCACTTTAGTGCAAACTTTTTCTAGTCATTTTTAAAATAATTATTCCTAATTTTTTTTTAATTTACCTCTGTTGTAGATCTAAAATAGAACTTCGATTAAAATTTAATTTGGCAACATTGGATAAAATGGATTTCCCAACCAAATGCAAACCTGAATGTCACTAGGTGGTTACTAGTTAGTAATTGTCAAACTGTTGTTTTATCAGTTTGACATTTTTCGATTTGAAAGTTTAGGGGTGAATCATTTTAAATTAAATATTATTTATTTTTTTAAGTAATTAAAATATTCATCTTCGACAGTTTTGTTACCAAATAATATCTTTAGTGATTTGCACACTGTTCAGTTTTTATTTCCAGTCGATTTATACAGGGTGTTCGTTTTTCGAGCTCCAAGATGGGATCTCAGTTATTATAATAAGAGATATGAGGTCGGTTAAATTAGGGCAAAGTTGCGAATTTTTATGCTGAACAATAATCTAAAAGAAAATTTTAAGTGTCAATATTAGTTTTTGAATTATTGGAAAAAAAACATTTAGCTAAATTAAAGAAAAATTAATCTTGAGCGGGAAAATACAATTTAAATGAACTTTATAGATATGAGACAATTCAAATTTATCTCTTTTGTCTATATTATTGACCGTTGCCAACTTAATTTTTAGAACCATAGCTCACTTTGATCGGAAATGTGTTTAAAGACACTTTATGTATATTTTTTTCTTAAAATGAGTTCTCCATCAAAATGCCAAAGTTTTATGTGTCACCCTGTGTAGGTTTTTTATACACTGGCGGACACGGAATTTTGGACATTCAGTTCAAAAAATGTCAATGTAAGTCACGCTTTATTGTCATTATGATTGACGTTTGAAACTAAAATTTGAAAGTTTTAGTTGTTTAGTGTCGATTTTCCGAAACAATAATGCCAGCAATACGTGTTTTTATATAAATTCAATAAATTATTTTGATTTGTGTAATTTTTTCTCTAGCTATGAGGATAAAAATTACAAAARCCGAAAGTGAGGTTAGTTGCCTAAGGCCCGTTTTACATTTTTATGTCACTCGAATGACAAATGGTCCAAAATTCCGTGTCCGACAAATCGTTTGAAAATAGCACAAATTGCTTCATTTTAGTCTAAAATTGGGATTGAAGCAATTATTTTTATAAAGTACATTGATTTAGAATGATTCGAGAACTAAAATTAAGCAAAATTGTATTGGAAGTACTGCTTTATTTGGAAGAAATCTGTCATTTGAGTATTTATTTTGTTGAAAAACTTTGATTCGTGTTGATTTTCGGATTAAAATTGAGTCAAATTGATTGAAAATAGCACAAATTGCTTCATTTTGGCCTAAAATTGGACTTTATGCAACTATTTTTATAAAATACTTTGATTTAGAATGAATTCTGTATTAAAATCGAGCAAAATTGGATTAAATCGTGGACAAGTGACAAGCAATATGACCAACAACCTCATATATGCATAATTTAAATGATAGTTGACAGAAAACGTCAACTGACAACAACAAGGGGTTACCAACCTTATGCATACAAAATTACTTCTGAAAATTCTAGTTACAAACAACATGAAAAACGTAATTTTCCTAAAAATTCAAATTCTAAAACTAGGTATATTAAACTATGTACTTAATTGTCACGTTATGCGAGTATTTTCAGCAATTTCCTCCGGAAAATTTCATTTAATATCATTTTAAAGAAATCCCTTGGTGCTTTTAATGTGTTTGTTCGCAAACAAAGAAATATTTCAGTATTTCGTTTTCTACCTTTGGTATCAGATCGGTTTATTATTTATGAGAGGTATATGCATTGCGGTTTTTCACATTTACTAGACTTTTAAATGTTCCGTTTAAATGTTTCATTCCAAAAGTGACATACCATATATTAGAATGAAGGTGAGTTTTTGTTAAAATTGGTGATTAAATCGATCGGAAAATTTGTATTTATGACCAATTTTCGGGCTCAAATTAGTCTTTTACGAAGTTTGCGTGTTGATAATGGGGTGCAAATTGCATTTCCACGTGTCAAATAAAGACAGCAATGAGGTTTCAACACTGTGGTAGTCACTGTTTCTATTAAACTGTTAAAATTTAAAAATAATTAATTATGTACAGGGTGTGCCAGAGCTCCGTATTTCTTAGATTACTTTAACAGTAAAGAAGATAACGAAATGCGGTTTTTTTGGACCATAGACATTCATTTTTTCTATGGTCCAAAAATATTTTTGGCATTGTAGGTAATTCCTATATAGGGTGGCGCAACAAAGTTATATTTTTTCTTATGGAACACCCGGTATATTATGCGCTTATTTGAAAGAGTTTTTAATTCTAAGAATATCCATATTATGGGTCTATCATTTATTGGCAATTTTATGAAAAAAAAAATACCATTCTTGAAAAATCACATCGGCTTCGCTAGAAAGAAAAAGTGAATAAAAACAATTGCAACTATTTTTACTAAGTCTGGTCCTAAATTATTATGGTAGAAATTCAATCAATGTTTTGCAGAGTATTGAGATTCGCAAAAATCAATTTTAAATTATTCTATTTAGCGTTAAAAAAAGTAAACCAGATATACTCAAAAACGAATAACGTTTCATTACTATAATAACATTTTAAAAACTTTTTCCACAGTAAAATAAATATCATTGTAACCCTTTTGAATTCGAGATAACTAAACTTAATTATAATTTAATAAACCCTGATACCAAAAGTGCTAACAATAAATTATGCTTTTAAAATAAAGAAAAATATCCGTCCCAGTACAATATTCTATAACTAAATACATTTTTTTCAAACTAAATTAATAAA
>NW_025401050.1:9537589-9546141 GCF_015345945.1 Tribolium madens
GCTTAATTCCCCTACAAATTATTTTAAACAGTAATAATTCAATTCTTTTTAAATTATTTATAATAAAATATTGTAAGTCTAAACCTTACCTATTTTATGGTACACCTTTTTAAACCTACAAAATTTTAAATTATTCTATTTAAAATCATGTAGGTTTGCGTTACATAAAGGTGTTATGTAACATTTTTTATAATATTATTATTATTATAGGTGGTAATTTCTTGTTGACAAATCCGTGAAAACCTGTTCCAGGTGATGGAAATCCACGGAATTTTGGAGAACAACGAGGCCGTCGTCGGCAGCAATGGCAAAGTGTGCACTTTCGAAACAAACAAAGTCATCTCAAAACCAAACATTCCTAAACAAGACCTCGTCTGCACCGAATGCAAGTTCACCTTCTCCACCGAAAAAACCCTAACTCATCACATTAAATACAAACACAACAAAACATGCATCGTTTACCCTTGCCCTGACTGCAACGAAACCCTCTCAAATGCGTGGAGTGTCTACAGACACTTATACAAAGTCCATCGACGCACATCGGCCCAAATTCGGCGAATGCGAGATTTGATCCACTCTAGCAGAATCAGAAAATGGCAAAAACCGGAGAAGAAAATCGCAATTGAAGAACGCACCGAAAACGAAGAAAATCAATGGATGGACAACTTCGAAGGCGACAAAGACTTGCAGATGTGTGGGGGCTGTGGAAAGCGATTCGAGCGAAAGGCAGCCCTCCAGTCGCACTCCCAGATGTGCACCAAGAGGATCGCAGTGTGCAATAGCTTGAAAAGTGGGAAAATCAAGTCTGATAAGAAAATTGATAAGAGTGAAACAACTGAGAAGATTTTGAAAGGGGCGGCGCGGCGAAAGCCTACTCTCATTTCGACATACAAGAAAAATGAAACAGTTGAATCGCCGCCTCCTGAAATCGAAGTTTTCACTATTTCGGATGATTCGAGTGAAGTCCCGGAAACGGAAGAAGACCGAAACACACTCAAGAAGAAACGCACCACTTGGGAATTCGACCCGAAAACAATTGAAATCTCCGAAGAATACAAGACTTATCTGAATGATGAAGCCGATCATTGTTTCCTGGCCAAAGCCCTGGGTTATATGGACAAAACGGCCCTAAAGTGCATCCCTTGTGAGAGCACTTTCGTGTCGATTTACCTCCTGTTGCGCCACATGTCGGTCCACTTCTCTTGGTTTCGATTTCAGTGTAGCAAATGCCCGTTTATGTCGTTTAATAAGTACGATTGCACCACTCATGCTAATAGCCAACACAGTGTTCCCAACACTCTAATGGAGAGCACAGTGTTGCCAATCCCAAAATGGAAGGTTTTGTGCACGTCGCATGATTTTGAGCAAGTGGTGGAGGAAATGCCCCATTTGGAGAAGTGTGGAGAAGCAATTGTTCTCGAGGATGAGGAGATGCCGATGCTTTCGTCGGATGATGAGAAGAAGGAAACGAAAGCGGGGCCTTCCAAAGTCGAAAATAGTCGACCGATTCGAAACAGAACCAAAAGTGTGAAGACAGTGCAAGATGATTTTATTTATGATTTGGCCAAGGTTTTGAAACTTAATGATAATTCTATCAAAAATAAGAGAGCGAAAAAGAGTGGAAAAACTTGCAATAAGATGTTCGAGTGATGTGTATAAAGTTGAATAAATTATTAGTTATTTACTCTTTTATTCGCTGCCAAATAATAGCAAAACGCGCTTTAGGGGAAATACCGAGGAAAATCAAGGCTATTTTCGGGCGAAAGAACACTCGGATGTAATGTCACTTCTAACAAGTAATCTACTAATTAAATTTTACATAATAAAGTATTTAAACAATATAGTAAGGCATATTCGGAGTGGAAACTGGAAAACATTCGGATGCAAATATAGTCGTTTTCATATTAATGTGCATCAAAGTAGTCGTTGAAAGGGATGATTTTAAGTTGGCGACCATGCGAAAATTCAAACAAACTTAACCTCTGTTTGTTCTGAATGTCATTAATGACACTATTTGTGTGAATCGACCTTTAAATTAAACATGCATTTAGAATCTTACAACCTACTTGATGCACGTTAATATGAAAAAGAGTATATTTTGTTTACTTTGCCCACCGTACCAGTGGCGGCTCGTTTTGTGATTAAAAAAGGAAACGTTTATTAGGACGCAATTACATTAGGAAATGCATTTATTATATAAAAAAGGGTTTTAAGTAAACATATGTATATTTCTCATAATCCCAAAATCCTGTCTTAAAGTTTCACCTGAGAGTAACCTATAAAAAACAAATGTAAAATTGCAAGTAATAAAAAGCTTTCGTGAAAAATTTTAATAAAACGAAACCAAATTTAAAAATTTCAAAGCTATAATTCAAAAAATTAGCTCCTTATAAACCACATTCTACGCCTATGTACTGTTTAAAAATTGTGAGTTTACTTACTTATGGAAAGAAATCGAAGATTCCTTGTTGATTCTGTACACTACATGAGAATTAACCATAGCGTTTTATTGTAAAAACATACTTAAAAAAAATTACGATCAGAAAATGTGACAGCTGTCGACTGTCAAAAATAATACGAATCGACCAATCAGAAGCCGTCTTTATAAACACTTGCATCAATAATGACATTTTTTAAATCTTTGTCACCCTATGTTAATTATATTGTTAATTATAATTATTTTTTACCACCTCAAAAACTCGGCTACACATATTAAAATTTTTAAGGAAGATTGAGGTTGGGATTGTTTGAATTTTTGCATGGTTGCCACCCTAAAATGATCCTTTTCAACGACTACTTCCATGCACATTAATATGAAAACGATTATAGACATTACGTTGACATTTCTTATTTATTTGTGATATTTGTTGTGATTATTAACAAAGAATTGCATTATTGTTAATTATTAAAATGTCGGCGGCGATGCTCACAGCCGACTGGTTCCTCTTGGGCCGAGATTTATACTTTCGGTGAGTTTGAGGTTAGAAAACCTGTCATTAATCCCAATGTTTTTGCAGGAAATTCGAAATTTACACAATGGGGTGGCACCAAGACATCAATTTGGAGAATTTCATTGCAGCGTCAGCCCCGTATGGGGGCCCCATCGCAATCCGACGCGACGACCACAAATTCATCAAAGTGCAAGGAACTGGCCAACCCATCATTTCCATTTTTTCAGGTTCTGGAAAGCAAATCACTTCGTTCAAAGTTAGTTTTTATGGGATTTACTGATTTGTAATTGACTTAATATTTGTAGTGGACTAAAAGGCCCATCGTGTGTATGGGGTGGTCAAACGACGAGAAATTGATTTGTATTCAAGAAGATGGGGTTGTGGTGTTACACGACATGTTTGGGAAGTATTTACACACTTTTGTGATCAGTCAAAAAATCCAAGACGTGAAGGTTGTTGATGCGAAAATTTTTACAAGTCCGCAAAACCGGACAGGGATTGCTGTGATGACGTCAAATTTTAAAATCTTCCTTATTAATAACATCCAAGAGCCCAAGACTAGACAACTTTCGGAGTTAATCAGTGTGTAAACAAATTACCACTATTTCGTTATTTTGAGATATGTTGTAGGGTCAAATTTGCACCCCACGAGTTGGGTTGTAATCTCCGAGGAGCCTCACACCGAGGTCCTCATCGCTCGTGAGAAAGAACTCTTTCGATTGAAACAAGACGAGCACCATACCAGTGTCATGGTAAAAAACTATTCACTAGTCTAATTTTGTACTCGGGCTGCGCTTTATCGCAATAGCGTTCCAAACTAACTAGTTGGAGAGCAGGTAATATGGCGAAAAACCCTTATTTAGGGAATTGAAACGGTCTTTTTATCAAAATTACTTCAATGAGCATACATTAAATTGTGATTATAATAAACAAGCTTGCTCAAATTCATAAATTTATTTAAGAAATGTATTTTGCAAGAATACAGTATGTTCTCGGATTTACGCCAAAACTGCAAAGGAAAAACATTTTTAGCTTGACTTGACTTTTAAGGTTCTTTAACTACAACTTTCAAAAATCAAGATTGTAGGACTAGTTTTAAGTGGCAGATTTTTTTTAATAAACTGTGAATTTTGCCAATTTCTATCAAGTTATTTCTTTATAATGAAAATTCTGAACTTAATAATATATTTTATAATAGCCAGTCAAAAGGAAACAAATTTTTACCTTTGATTTTACGCCAAAAAAGCAAAGGAAATACTTTTTTTTCTATATCAGATGTTAAACTATTTCTTTAAAAACTCTTTTGAGTAGATAAAGTAACACTTTAACAGTAAATGTTGTTTTTGCTTTATCTGAAACGATCAAATCTGTAATTAAAACTTCATTATTCTGACTCAGTGGAAAGAAAAGTTAATTTTTTTCTTACTTTTGGACTTGTAATAATAATCTTTCTTTGCTTTTCAAGTCTCATCACATTGGCGATTTTATTTTTTTAACAACGGTGTCACTTTGACAATTAACTAATTAATTGAATAATAATTGTTTTTGTTAAAAATGCTTTTTTTAAAAGCTGTTTTTTGACTTGCCAATTATTAAAATTATGTTTTTTTACAAACATTTTTGAACTCATCTGTCAAAACGACATCGTTGTGAAAAAAATACAACGCCAATGTGATGGGATTTAAAACGCAGAGAAAATTACACTACTTTACACGATTTTTATATCTTAGCTGAAAGTTAATTTCTTATAGATTTTGAGGCACTGAGTTCAAAAAAAACTATTTAAAAAAGTCCACCACGTTACGTTTAAGAAATATGTAATTAACAAAAATACAAAAATCGCTAAAAAACATTAAAAGTGAGTTATTTTACTTGGTTTTATTATACTTTTTCGATCAATTTTCTTTATAACAATCCAACAGTAATCTACTAACATATTTTCATCCCAAAAACCTTTGAGTCGATCTTTGAAAAACCTTCAGATCTTGATGAAAACGCTCATGTTTGTCACTCATGCTCCCTAAATTTTTAAAAAAGAAGTCCAAATGCGAATGAAATGTTTTCAAGACCTATTTAGACCCATATGGTAATAATTTTGTAATAATTCAGCAACAATTTGAATTTAAATAAATTTTAAATCGCAGTCATTTGTGCAGAAAACAGGAAAATTATCGTCTGTAACAAAAAAAGTGTGTCGTGATAGAAAAATTTAACAATTATTTTTGTTTAATTAAAGTTAAGTTAACATAAAAATAATAATTCGATTAAACATGTTATTGTTTGTAGACTATAGTGTTATTAGTTATTACAAGCTCAAAATCAAGAGAAAAATTAAATTTTTTTTCCACTGAGTGAAAATAATGAACTTTTAAAATTACAGACTTACTGGTTTCAGATGAAGCAAAAAATGTTTTTCTTTTGCAGTGTTAGCGTAAAATAAAAAAATCCGGGGACATACTGTATAATATTAGTTATTATTATTATAGCATTAAATTTACCACTTTGGGTTTTTTGTTTTGTTTAGAAGTAACAAAAATAAATATAAAAAACGGAAGAAACTAACTATTTGTTAATAAAATTAAAAGTAAATCACAAAAATTTTGTTAAGGTAATGAAATACATAGGCATGCATTTTTTTCTCTAAAATTTGCTTATTAGTGTCATTTTGCAAATTATTATAATCACCATTTAATAATCTAAACTCGTTGAAGAAATTTTCAGAAAAAGACCGTTTCAACTTCTGAAATAAGGGTCTTTCGACATATGACCTGCTCCCTAACTAGTTAGTCGGAACCACTATTGCAACAAAACGCAGTGTGAGCACAAAGCTAGACTGGTGAATAGTTTTTTCCCCGGGTGTACCAACTACCAACTTAACGCAATTTTACCCCAAAAATTCCAGCTAGAACCTGATATTTCCATCAATTATTCGTCAATTTTGGAAATGGCAGTCTCATTCAACGCCCGTCACGTGGCCCTCTTCACCGATTCGGGCTACTTGTGGCTAGGCTCGTCAAATTTACGCACGAAATATTGCGAAATTGACACTAATATAATCCACAAACCCAAACAACTCGTCTGGTGTGGCAACGAGTCAGTTGTGGCCTATTGGGAGAGGGACAATTCGCTTTTGATAGTTGGCAAACATGGACAGAAAATGATGTACACTTATGACAGTTCGGTCCATCTCAGTCACGAAATCGACGGCGTGAGAATTATCTCAAACACCCAACACGAATTATTGCAAAAAGTCCCCGATGTTGTGCAAAAAATCTTCAGGATTAATAGCACCGATTTGGGAAGTTTTCTACTAGAGGCGTCTAAACACTATCAAGTAGGTTTGAATCGGCCAATGAAATCACACGAAAAGTGCGCCAATTTTGAAATTTTTTATTACAGAAACGGAGCCATCGCGCAAATGAATACATTTGTTTGGTG
Source organism: Tribolium madens (assembly GCF_015345945.1). NCBI lineage: Eukaryota > Metazoa > Arthropoda > Insecta > Coleoptera > Tenebrionidae > Tribolium > Tribolium madens. The sequence goes on from NW_025401050.1 coordinate 9,543,979, forward strand.
AAACAAGACTTGGCAAAGGCTGTTGATCAATGTATCAATGCTGTGGGGTACGAATTTGATACAGACGTCCAAAAAATGTTAATCAGGGTTTGGTAATTGTCAAATTTTGATTTAAAAAATAATTAAACTAATTTTAGGCCGCACAATTCGGCAAGTGCTTTATTGCGTACATGAATTCGGACAAATATGTGAACATAATTCGATTATTGCGCGTTTTGAATGCAGTTAGGGACCCCAAAATCGGAATTCCGCTCACATTTACACAGTAGTCTTCTATACAACACGTATTTCATTTTTTTTAATTGAGTTATTTTCGTTAGATTGCAATTTTTGGGCCAGAAAGTGCTCCTTGACCGCTTAATTAGACGTAAAGAGTATTACCTCGCTTTGCAAATTGCTAAATATTTAAAGATGCCGGAGGAAGAGGGCACTAGTCACATTTTGGTCCATTGGGCGAAATATAAGGTTGGCCAATCGCACTTAGAAGAGGAAACAGTGGCCCGAGAAATAGCCGAAAAGTTGGGAAACACTGCTGGAATTTCATACAGTGAGATTGCCAGCACTGCGTCCCAATTTGGTCGCAAAAAACTAGCCATAAAGCTGTTAGATTACGAATCAAAAGCTAGCGAACAAGTGAAATTGTTACTAGAATTGACAGAAAACACCCCAGCTTTAGTGAAAGCGATCGAGAGTGGCGACACTGATTTGGTGTATATGGTGATATTAAAACTGCGGGAAAAAATGGCGCTTGGTGATTTCAAAATGACGATTCGGAGTTTCCCAGTGGCTCAGTCTCTCTATATTAAATATTGTAAAGAACATAATACTCAAGCTTTGAACGAAATTTATATCCAAGAGGACGATTTTAGTGCCCAAGCTCAGACTTTCATCATGGAAAGTCTCGACGACAAGGTGACTAGTTATTTAATTGACTTGGGGTTGGTAGACCCGGAAAAAAACTATTCACCAGTCTAACGTTGTACTCGGGTGCGCTTTGTCGAAATAGCGTTTCAGACTAACTAGTTGGCAGGTAATATGTCGAAAAACTCTTATTTAGGAAGTCTTTTTGTGAAAATTACGTCAATGAGCATACATTAAATTGTGATTATTAATAAACAAACTTGCTCAAATTATCAAATTACAAATACATAAATTTATTTAAGAAATGTATTTTGCAAGTGTACAGTATGTTCCCGGATTGGGTTTACAAGAGGAAAAAAATTTTTACCTTTGATTTTACGCCAAAACTGCAAAGGAAAAACATTTTTAGCTTAACTTGACTTTTAAAGTTTTTTATCTACAACTTTCAAAAATCAATATTGTAGGACTAGTTTTAAGTGGCAGAATTTTTTAATAAACTGAATTTTGCCAATTTCTATCAAGTTATTTCTTTATAATCAAAATTCTGAACTTAATAATACATTTTATAATAGCCAGTCAAAAGGAAACAAATTTTTACCTTTGATTTTACGCCAAAAAAGCAAAGGAAATACTTTTTTTTCTATAGCAGATGTTAAACTATTTCTTTAAAAACTCTTTTGAGTAGATAAAGTGACACTTTAACAGCAAGGGTTGTTTTTGCTTTATTTGAAACGAGCAAATCTGTAATTAACACTTCATTATTCTGACTGAGTGGAAAGAAATGTTTTTTTTTTCTTACTTTTGGACTTGTAATATTAATCTTTCTTTGCTTTTCAAGTCTCATCACATTGGCGGTGTCACTTTAACAATTAATTAATTAATTGAATAATGATTGTTTTTGTTAAAAATGACTGTTTTTTAGAAGCTTTTTTTTTGACTTGCCATGTTTTTACAAACATTTTTGTTATTTAAATTGCGTTAACTCATTTGTTAAAACGACATCGTTGTCAAAAAAATTAAAACGCCAATGTGATGGGATTTAAAACGCAGAGAAAAAATTACACTAGTTTACACGATTTTTATACCTTAGCTGAAAGTTAATTTCTTATAGATTTTGAGGCACTGAGTTCAAAAAAAAAAAACTATTTAAAAAAGTCCACCACGTTACGTTTAAGAAATATGTAATTAACAAAAATACAAAAATCGTTAAAAAACATTAAAAGTGAGTTATTTTACTTGGTTTTATTATACTTTTTCGATCAATTTTCTTTATAACAATCCAACAGTAATCTACTAACATAT
>NW_025401050.1:9546576-9554878 GCF_015345945.1 Tribolium madens
GAAAATAATGAACTTTTAAAATTACAGACTTACTGGTTTCAGATGAAGCAAAAAATGTTTTTCTTTTGCAGTGTTAGCGTAAAATAAAAAAATCCTGGGACAAACTGTATAATATTAATTATTATTATTATGGCATTAAATTTACCACTTTGGGTTTTTTGCTTTGTTTAGAAGTAATCAAAATAAATATAAAAAACTGAAAAAACTAGCTATTTGTTAATAAAATTAAAAGTAAATCACAAAAATTTTGTTAAGGTAATGAAATACATAGGCATGCATTTTTTTTTCTCTAAAATTTGCTTACAAGTGTCATTTTGCAAATTATTATAATCACAATTTAATAATCTACACTCATTGAAGAAATTTTCAGAAAAAGACCGTTTCAACTTCTGAAATAAGGGTCTTTCGACATATTACCTGCTCTCCAACTAGTTAGTCGGAAACACTATTGCAACAAAGCGCAGTGTGAGCAAAAACTTAGACTGTCTATGATTGTAGAAAACACACATGCGAGACTCGTTGCTAACTTCAGCCGCTGAAGCTTATCGAAAAGGGCGAAAGGACCTAAACGCGTCCCTTTGTGATGATTATTTGAAACTGTCACGATTCCAGAGACAAGTGGATGAGAAAAATGGGCAAGAAAAATACACCGGAAAGACGATTCACGAAACGTGTTTGTTGCTTTTGAAGAGTAACGAAGTGAAGTTGGCTGAAAAGTTCCGAAACGATTTTAAAATCCCCGATAAGAGGTATTGGTGGTTGAGGATTCAAAGTTTGGCCCATTTGGAAGACTGGATTGAGTTGGAGAAATTCTCAAAATCGAGAAAATCCCCGATTGGTTACGCGCCTTTCGTCGATATGTGTCTCGAGAAGAATAACCGAAATGAAGCCTTGAAGTACCTACCCAAAGTCAGTGAAGATTTGAAAGTGAAATATTACATTAAAGCAGAGTAAGGGTTTGCGACTTGGCTACTGTTGGTTAAAACCAATTTCCCTACAGGTGTTTGGAAGATGCAGCGAAGATAGCGTTCGAGCAGAAGGACATCCAGAGCCTGCTTTATGTCCAAGCCAAGTGTCCCTCCAACTCGAGTTTGTCGGAAAAAGTTAACTCGTTTATTATGCAATTAGATAATAGGAAATAATTGTGATATAAATATATTTAGACAGATAAATAATAAAGTCCCTACTTGAGTATTTCACGCGTTTCACGCTTAAATCATTGATCGATTAGATAAATACTTTGGCCAGAGTTTGAGTTCACAATGGCTGGTAAGTTTTTTTCTCCAATTTTGTGTCTTTTTTGGCAAGAAATTTTTCTAGAGTTGCCTAAATCGGCAAAAAGTGAAGGTCAGGTGTCCCATCGCCCTCGTACAACTTCCGATCCTTTGCATCCTTACCGACTTAGACCATATCCCATTACACTACCCCCTGAATCCTCCCCTCATTGTGCTTTTCGACCCATACATCCCTTAAATAACGGCATCAACAGAGGTAAGCGCACAATTTCCGAAAAGTTACACTCAATAAACAAATTTTCACGTTGTTTAATTACAAGATAAGATTAAATTCAAGTGTTAACAAGCAAAATCTTGATTGTGTTGGGTAATGTTGCGAAAATTGATAATTGTGTAGTAAAACGCCACTCGAAAATGCGTATTTTTGATTCATAATTCATCAATTACAGATTGTCAACAAGAAAGTACCACCTAGGATTTAAATTTTTAGGAAAATTACGTTTTTCATGTTGTTTGTAACTAGAATTTTCAGAAGTAATTTTGAATGCCTAGAGTTGGCTACTCCTTGTTGTTGACAGTTGACGTTTCCTGTGAACTATCAATTGAAAACTGACAGGTGACTTAACCTAAATTTTGACACTGGTTACGATATCTTTTGTTTGTCATTACAAACCAACCTAACCAATTTTATGGCAACCTATTGACAAATGTCCCTAGAGAGTAATTTCTTGTTGATACAATAGATGCTTCAGATTTGTTGCCAACTTAAAACCCAATACTTTCCTAGCTTACTATTGGGTGGACACTTTCACCTACGGGGGAGTCCCCTCGACGGCCCTTTGGGGCGGCGAAGACATCGACGGCCACCAAATCTACGTGGGCAGAGCCTACTTCAAAAGCGACTGGATTCCAGCCAAGGTCATTCCAGGTCGTAGCAAGGCTTATGTGGCTTACGGCGGCAAGGAATACACCGTAGACCGTTTTCAGGTAATTAAGTTGGCAACACTGTCCAAAAAAACCTAATTGTGATCAGGTTTTATGCGAACAACGCTTCGATTGGGTGAAAACTACTGAAGATAAAATCCCCGAAGGGGCGGTAGAGGGAGGGAGAACCGTTGGCGGGGAACCCCTCTATATCGGTAGAGTTGAACACGAAGGGTCGCACACTGTCGGCAAAGTCGGTTTCTGCAATTTTTTCTAATTAAAATGAAGTGATTTTCGTTTTTAGGTTCATCCGAGTGACAAATGTTGTTCGATTCCGTTTGATGGGAAGGAACTGAGATTTTCGGAATACGAAATTTTGATTCTTCGGCCTTAATTGTGACCTTGTTTATTTTTTTGTATGTCAGTTTTAAGTAAATAAAAACGTTCTCGAGACTTGGGTTTGGTGTTCTTTTGTAAAGGTGAAAAATAAAGAAATTGCAATCAAAAAATAATTATAATCTAGAACAAATCAATTACTTCGTTAAAAAGTTATTAAAAGGGAATCTAAATACATAAGGTGAAAAGTGGTATAAAACTAAATATAGGAATTGCTCAATTTATATACTTGATTTGACATCTGTCAAAATTAACCTCAAAATTTTCAATAAATTCACGTTTTTTATGAAATTTCGCTGACGATCATGAAAAATGTTCGATATTTAATTTTCAGGTCTTCGACCTCCACTGCAGCACTCAGCTTCGCTTCGTGCCGCAAAATTCGGTCTCAGACCTGAAAAATAATTTGAAAGCGCACTTGCATTTTTCAAATAAAGTAATTTAAAATGGCGAAAACTGCATTTAATGCATTTGTTTTACTCAACATAAGTGTTGACAAACAAAATCTTGATTGATAGAAGCTTCACACTTGTAAAGCCCAACTGGGTAACCAAATTTTTTGCCAACTAATAAGACTTACACACTGTCGGCAAAGTAGGAGTCTGCAATTTTTTGTAATTTGTTTTTGGTTGATTTTGATTCTTTGGACCTTCTTATAAAAAACCTTATTTATTTGTACTGACATACAAAACTGTTTAAGTAAATAAAAACGTTCTAGACTTGAGTTTGTTGTTCTTTTACCTGTAATATCTCGTGATATTTGCCAAAGCATAAAGATAATAAGATAATGAGATTTATTAATATTCTGCGAAGTGGTGACAGTTTGACACAATGGAAGGTAAGTACCGGATTTTTTTTATTTTCCTTATTTTTAGAAAATATATTTGTAGAAGGCTACGGTTTTAAACCGGAATTTTCTCATTCCGCACCTTTAACCCCTCCTTCATATCCTCCAAATCAAAACAGTTTTTACCCTCCCTTACACCCCTCAGGGTATCCACCTCAAAACACCAGTTTTAGTCATTCTAGCCCTTCTAATAATCAAGGTAAGAACAAGTTTGGGGGTTTTACCGGTCTCTACTACCAACATAATGCTATAAATTTCATGTATGGTACAAAATTCTTAAAAAATTCACTTCTAGCCTTTCGTTGGGTCGACAGTTCGATCGCTTATGGGTCAGTACCACCGACAGCCCTCCAGGGTGGTATGGACGGTGATGGCCACCCCATTTACGTCGGTAGAGCCTACCATGATGGTGACTTGATCCCCGCTAAAGTGATTCCCGGAAAAAATGCCGCTTACGTCGCTCACAACGGCGAGGAGCACCTAGTCGAAAATTTCCAAGTAATTCTATACAGAGTGTTCCGTCTAAACCCCACATTAAAAGTATTGGGAGTTTGAATAATCATATTTGTTTGAAAATTGCTACATAGCCATAATGCATTAAGTCCTCCTAAATGAAAATATTTTCAAGATGGCGGCACTTCCGGTTATACCGGAACTCGGTATCAACTTTCTTATTTTAAATGGAAAGCTATATTTTTTACTGCGTTTTTGGATTAATCGGGTTATTTTAAGAGAGTTTTCATCAGCGTTCCCTATACCTAAATTTAGCCGTTTTTGAAATATTCCGAGTTTTTCAAAATTTTTTAGATCTGCACCTTCCACTTTAAAAATCGGTAACTCTGCTATTTTTTTAAATTTTGAATTCGTTTTTTGGCGTTTGAAAGAGAAAGTTTAGATCTTTCGTCCGGTGTCTTCAAATTTTGAAAAAAAAGATTAACAAACCCTAAAATTTTAAGGTTACTTTTGTAATAATTCAAATACCCATAACTCAATTTTTCCAAATAAAATACCCCAATTTTTATTTTACTAAATGGAAGAGAATTTAATTCTGCATTGATCTGTTTTAACATTCCCTATACCTAAATTTAATAATTTTTAAGTTATAGTGACTTTTTGTTAAGATTGTCGAAAATCTATTACGTTTTCGTATAGTTTGCTAAGGAAATAAAAAATGTCAAAATTGTTTCTCAATAAACGTCGATAGTGACTTATTATTTGACAAATAGTGCCAAAATATGGAGAGTCAAAGCTACCCAAACTTAGATTTAATTAATTTATTTTGTATTTATGGAGAGTGTAACAAAATTATGATGTCGTTCATTAAACAAAAATAAATTTTTCTCACTTGTTAGTTTTAAATAATGATCGCATCGTAAAACCTATCAATAATAATTAAGTTTGCATAACTTTGTTTCTTCATATTTTGGCTCTATTTCTCAAATAGTAATTTACTGTTGACGTTTGTTTAGAGAAAATTTTGACATTTTTGATTTCCATAGCAAACTATGTGAAAACGGGTGTGGCTAGTTATAAATTTTCTGTAGTCTTAAAAAAAATCCATAACTTGAAAATTATTAAATTTAGGTATAGGGAATACAGATCAATGCACAGTTAAATTCTCCTCTATTTAGTAAAATAAAAATTGGGGTATTTCATTAGAAAAAATTGCGTTATGAGTATTTGAATTATTACAAAAGTAACCTTAAAATTTTGAGATATGTTATTTTTTTTCAAAATTTGAAAATACCAGAAAAAGGATCTAAGCTTCCTCTTTCAAACGCCAAAAAAACGAATTCAAAATTTAAAAAAATGGCAGAGTTACCGATTTTTAAAATGGAAGGTGCAGATCCAAAATTTTTTGAAAAACTCAAAATATTACAAAAACGGCTAAATTTAGGTATAGGGAAAGCTGATGAAAACTCCCTTAAAATAACCCGATTAATCCAAAAACGCAGTAAAAAATATACCTTTCCATTTAAAATAAAAAAGTTGAGACCGACTTCCGGTATAAGCGGAAGTGCCGCCATCTTAAAAATATTTTTATTTAGGAGGACTTAATGCATTATGGCTATGTACCAACTTTCAAATAAATACGATTATTGGAACTCCCAACACTTCTAATGTGGGGTTTAGAGGGAACACCCTGCATATTTTTACAAATTTTAATTAATTAACTCAGGTTTTGTGTAAACAATATTTCGAATGGGTGCAATCGCACGCCGGCCATCTGCCACCAGGGGCGGTCCAAGGGGGCCACACCAGCGAAGGGGAACCGCTTTACATCGGTCGGGCCTATCACGAAGGTTCCCAAACAATTGGCAAAGTATTTAAATAAAAATATCTATTTTCTTTCCTTAATTAAATTTTCCAGATACACCCTAGCCATGGGGTCTGCTACATACCCTACGGTGGTGAGGAAATCGCCTGTCCCGAATATGAAACTTTAGTTCTTAGAATATAAACGTCATTCTTGTACACCACTATTGGTCATATCCGCATCTTCCTCCTCCTCTTCTTCCCCTTCCATTTCGTACAACCGCACCTTCCTTCGATTTTCAGCCAATACGATGCCCACACGTCGACTCCCCGACACTGCAAACTCCGCCCCCACCATCCCCTCCACACTTTTACACAGTTTGGGAAGCAAACACGAACCGTTCAAACGGGGGACATCGTCAACCCCACCACTGAAAATTACACTATCCGTATCCCCACCATCCACAAACTTATCCAAAACGCCACCTATCGGTATCTGACTTAAAACTGTAGTTTTAGCAACGGTGTTTTCTTGCAATAAAACCGACAACACTGTACTCGAATATAATTTAATATCGATCACGTGATAATTATCATCGGAATTGTCACGGGGGAAGTACAATCGGGCACATTTCACGAAACAATTGCCATCGTCGAAGTACACCTGCAAGCCGAGAATTGTCTCAGGTGGCTGTAAATAACAAAAAAGGATCGATTCTTTGTTTACGTTGATTTGTGACGTGCGTAATGACTCGCCCCCACAATGGAAACAATTGAACTCATGTATGAGATTAAATTCTGCACTGATTTTCTCTCTAGGTGTTGTGAAAATATCATCAATACTTTTTGTCAAATGTTTGTACTGTTGTATCAGCGACATCTCTTCGTAGTGTTTCAAAATAGAGTTATTTTTTTGAATGCATTGGTTTTGGGACGTAAAGTAAGTCCATTCGTTTCCGGTCATATCCGGTTGGATTGTTAAATTATTATCGCTCAAATATTGTCCCAATCTCTCCATTATGAAGCCCTTTTGTTTGCTATTTCGACTAATACGATCAAAATTTTGTAAAAATTCTGTAATATAAGCTAAATCTTGTTGTGTCATTTTCGGTATTTCGTTAGGTATTTGCTCATCCAAAACATGCATAATTGCGGTGTATAACCAACGGAAAAAAGCCTTGTAGTTGATGATTGAGTGGTTGATAATTTGCTGCATTTCGCTGCTTTTGATCAAGAAGGCGCCGTTTGACGAAATGGCGTCGGTAATGGCGTCCTCACCCAAACCCAAAACCTGCAATCAGTGTTGCCATTAAAGAAAAACATCAAATCCACCAGAAAATTTTGATAAATTTTCACCAGATTACGATTTGTATGGCAAAATTTCGCTTAAAAATCATGGCTCTTCGCCCTAATTCTATGGTTTTTCGGCTTATTTACTACAAAATTTTGCGAAATAATTGCGTTTCTAGCTGAAAAACGTACTAAAACGCTCGAAAAATACAAAAATAATATAATTTTATAGACTTAATTTAGTTTGTTTTAGCGAAATATGGCGAAAAACCTGTATTTTTGACCAAATTTTGTGTTTTCTCGGCTTATTTTTGTCTTATTTTGCTCAAAAACTTTTTTTTCAAACTTTTTGTGTTTTTATCTCTCAAGAAGACAAAAAACACCGTTTTTGGGCTACTTTGTTAAATTTGTGGCTTGTTTTTGACAAAATTTTGCGTTTCTAGCTGTAAAAGCATTCGAAAAAAAAACAAAATAAGTTGTTATTTTCGACTCTGTTTAGTAATATCTTGTAAAAAACAAAAAGAACTATTTTTAACCAATTTGGTGGTTTTCGATATTTTTTTCGAGAAAATTTTACGAAATAATCATGTTAAAGCCTAAGAGAGTTGGGTAAAAATATCATAACATAATTTTTTTAATAACAATTTAGTGATTTTTCACACGCTGTGATAAACTCTCGTGAAAAAACAGTTTTCACTTTAAAAATCTGCTTGAACTTTCGAAAAATGATGAATATAATTATATCATTTTCGGCCTAATCCTGCGTTTTTTTGGCTTGTTTTTAACAAAATTTTGCGAAATAATTGCGTTTCTAACTGAAAAGCGTGCTAAAACTCCCAAGAAACCCAAAATTAATGTAACTTTCGATTTAATTCGTTGATTTTTCAGTTCGTTTTAACGAAATCAATCTCGCAAAAAATCTGAGATATGTTTGTCTTATTTTGCTCAAAAATCGAGTGAAACAAACAAAATAACATCAATATCAATTGTTTTTGTGACTTTTAAGCGTTGTTTAAAAACGAAGTAAGTCGAGTGAAGCAAGCTAAAAATAATATCAATTTCGATTTAATTTTGTAATTTTTTTGCCTGCTTCAACGAAATTTTTAGAATTCCCTTTGCTTTTATCTCAAAAACGTGCTGAAACACTTGAAAATAGCAAAAATAACTCCGTTTTTTGGTCGAATTTGTTGAATCTTTGGCTTATTTTTAGTGAAATTTTGCGAAATAATTGTGTTTCTAGCTAAAAAAGCATTCGAAAAAAAAAACAAAAATAAGTTGTCAATTTTCGACTCTATTTAGTAATATCTTGTAAAAAACAAATAGAACTATTTTTAACAAATTTGGCGATTATTAG
>NW_025401050.1:9554943-9560046 GCF_015345945.1 Tribolium madens
ACCAGACTAACATGAAAATCCCAAGAGCTGGTGAAATTTTATCATTTTTAGCTTAATTTTGTGTTTTTTTGGCTTGTTTTTAGCGAAATTTTGTAAAATAATTGTGTTTTTAGTGGAAAAATCATTCGAAAAAAACAAAAATAAGTTGTCAATTTTCGACTCTGTTTAGTAATATCTTGTAAAAAACAAATAGAACCATTTTTAACAAATTTGGCGATTATTAGACTTTTTTTGCAAAAATTTGACGAAATAATTCAGTTTCTGGAAAATGCTTGAAAAACAGTGTTTTTCATTTCCAAAAAATCACTAGATATTAGAATTTTTCAAAAGTTTTCACCAAACTACCAGACTAACATGAAAATCCCCAGATCTGGTGAAATTTTATCATTTTTAGCTTAATTTTGTGTTTTTTTGGCTTGTTTTTAGCGAAATTTTGTAAAATAATTGTGTTTTTAGCTGAAAAAGCATTCGAAAAAAAACAAAAATAATTTGTCAATTTTCGACTTTTTTTAATAATAATTTGTAAAAAACAAATAGAACTATTTTTAACTAATTTGGTGGTTATTCGACTTTTTTGAAAAAATTTGACGAAATAATCCAGTTTCTGGTTGAAAACGTGGAAAATGCTTGAAAAACGTGTTTTTCATTTCCAAAAAATCACCAGATATTAGAATTTTTACAAAAGCTTTCACCAAACCACCAGACTAACATGAAAATCCCCAGATCTGGTGAAATTTTATCATTTTTGGCTTAATTTTGTGTTTTTTGGCTTGTTTTTAACAAAATTTTGCGAAATAATTGTTTTTCTAGCTGAAAAACGTGCTTAAAAACATATTTTTGTCTTATTTTGCTCAAAAATCGAGTGAAACAAACAAAATAACATCAATATTAATTGTTTTTGTGATTTTTAAGCGTTGTTCAAAAACGAAGTAAGTCGAGTAAAACAAGCTAAAAATAATATCAATTTCGATTTAATTTTGTAATTTTGCCTGCTTCAACGAAATTTTTAGAATTCTCTTTGCTTATGTCTCAAAAACGTGCTTAAACACTTGAAAAGGGCAAAAATAACGCTGTTTTTGGTTGAATTTTTGGCTTATTTTTAGCGAAATAATTGTTTCTAGCCGAAAAAGCATTCGAAAAAAACAAAAATAAGTTGTCAATTTTCGACTCTGTTTTAATCAATTTTTTTCGCCTTTTTTGAAAAAAATTGACGAAATGATCCAGTTTCTGGTTGAAAACGTGGAAAATGTTTGAAAAACAGTGTTTTTCAGTTCCAAAAAATCACCAGATATTAGAATTTTTACAAAAGTTTTCACCAAATCACCAGACTAACACGAAAATAACCAGATCTGGTGAAATTTCACCACACCTGGCAACACTGCCTACAATCAGTAGTACCAACTGTGCTACCAACCTTGTAGCGGTGCTCCAGTCTTGCCATCCCCCTCATTTCTGCCAAATGATACGTAATATTTTGCCCAAACTTCATCACATATTTCAACATCAACTTCTGGATATTCGAGTAGCTCATCTCAATCGTTTGTCCGAACTTTTCGAGCCCTTTCTTCGTCAAATCATGTATCAAAAACGCTTTCATCTCATCCGAACAAATCCCAAAAGTCAACAAATCCAAAAAGTCAGCTGTGACGCCCCCTTCGGGCACTTTACTCGCATATTTCGACAACTTATTGTCCATTTCAAGTAAAATGCTCTCCCAAGACTCGGTTATAGTGGTGATAGTGTTGGATAGATAAGTGATAAGCGATGTTAGTTTTATATGTTTGAGGGCTAGAGCGAAAAGTTCGTTTGTGTGCGTTTTGAAAATGTCCGAATCGAAACAAATTAATTTAACGTTGTGCTCGGCGTCCTTGACTGTGAAACACATGCGATTTAGGTCTTCATTCAAATGCATGTTTTGTATTGAACAAAAACAGTTGAGATTTTTTTTCAAATCAAGAGTTGCGCAAGGAAAACAACCAAAAATTCGGACATGGACGATGCCCTCACTTGTCCCAATTAGGAGTAAATTGAAGTCAGTTTGCTCCTGCAAAATGTTGGTTTTTTGGCCCTCTTCATTGTTGGGGGCGTCAAACTGTTGTACCACAGGTTCTGGCAAGAAATTGCTTGATAAATCCTAGAATTTGGTTATAAAACAACTCCAAATACTCCATTTCACTTACAATATATTTCATGTATTGATTTTGTTTACTTTCTTCGGTGACTGAAGGTATTTTTCCTTTAACAGTCCTGTCTTGCAACCAGTTGAGACATGAAACTTCACCTTTGATACCAATTGTGTGCAACACTGACTTATTTTCCACTTTGACTAACATTATTTGCCCTTAAATCAAACAATAAGATTGTAATTGTCTCAAATGAGATTTACCAGAACTATAAGCAATTGCTATTATTTTGCCATCAGGCCTCCAAGCAATACTTTTGACTTTTAACCCATCCTTGGGAGCACTAAGGCTCCACGCTTTGGTCCAGGTGAGTCGATGCAGAGTCACTTCTCCTACAAAACACACTCAAATGCCGGTTTTTGAAAAAGGGGGTTACCTTTAATGTTGGCAAGCGCGACAAGATCCATACGGTCGCTCCACACCATTAAAACAATCTCACTGGCCACATTGCGTTCCTCTAGTTGTTTTATCACCTGAATTGTGCTCATTTTCTTCAAGAAAATTTATTTTGAATTGTGAGGTTAGATTCAATTAACATGGGTGCCAATCTAGTGACGTTTTACGATCAAATTTATTTACGGAAGTGTGAATAACTGGGCAAAATTGCCACTCGCGATGGATTTTCAAAGCCAAATAATTAAATAAATGAGTAATTAAGTTGGTTTTAGCTAAAAATGTGTAATAATTTTGGGGTTTCATAAATGGTGAAGGGTTGGCAGCACTGGAGTTTTGTGTTCTCAAGTGTCTTGATCAATTCGTTCCAAATTTTAATTAAAACCATCACTATGGATAATTTAGAAGCAAATATTATGGACAAGTCAATGCGTTCGGTTTTTGGTAATTGTTTACGTTTTTTTGTGATAAAAACATTTAATCTTCTTTTCCAGTGGGCAACATCCCCTACGAGGCCACGGAAGAGAAGCTCAAAGACATTTTCGGCGAAGTAGGCCAAGTCCTGTCATTCAAGTAAGTTTCACCACCATTGGGCCCCCTTTTTTCACTCAATTTTAGGTTAGTTTTCGATCGCGAGACAGGCAAACCCAAAGGCTATGGCTTTTGTGAGTACCGCGACCAGGAGACCGCCCTCAGTGCCATGCGTAACCTCAACGGGTACGAAATCGGGGGGCGCAACCTCCGCGTCGACAACGCCTGTACCGAGAAATCCCGTATGGAAATGCAAAACTTGCTAAACCAGCCCCCAGTCGAGAACCCTTACGGCGAACCGATTCAAGCTGAGAAAGCCCCCGAGGCTATTAGCAAGGCCGTTGCGTCTTTGCCCCCGGAGCAAATGTTCGAGTTGATGAAGCAGATGAAGTTGTGCATTCAGAATAACCCCACTGAGGCCAGGCAAATGTTGCTCCAGAACCCCCAGTTGGCGTATGCCCTGCTCCAGGCCCAGGTTGTGATGAGGATTATTGATCCCCAGACTGCGGCCGTAAGTTCAGGGGGCGTTTGGGAGCGTTGATTTTTATTTTGGGGTTTTCTAGACCATGTTGCATCCTCAAAATCCAGTTCCTTCGACTTTGACGCCGAAGGAAAAGACCAATCCAGGGCCGGTGTCGATTAATAGTAATTATACGGGGAATCCCACGCCTGTGCAGCCCCCCAGGCCGGAATTTCAGCCAGTACCGGCCCCTGCACTTCATAATAATTCAAATCCAGTCTTCACCGGTAAAATATTGGTGTTTTTTTTTTACAAAAAATTCAACTTTATACTTGTTTTATTTTATGGTGGCAACCATGCGAAAATTCAAACAATTCTAACCTCAATCATCTCTAAAAATTATTTTTTCAAATAAATGTGTCAAAAATAATTCAAATTAACAGCGTAATTAATTTGTCATTACTGATGTGATTATACTCTTTTTCATATAAAATAAATCTTTAAGTTAAAGGCCTATTTGCACAAAATGTGTCATTAATGTCATTCAGCACAAATTTAATCACATCAATAATGACAAAACTCTTTAAGTGTGCTAATTACGTTGTTAATTTTAATTATTTTTTGCTACATGAGGTACATACTTATTTGAAAAAATAATTTTTAGGAAAGATTGAGGTTAGGATTGTTTGAATTTTCGCATGTTTGCCACCTTTCAACGACTACTTCGATGCACATTAATATAAAAACGAGTATTATTAAATTTTTATTAATTGTTATAAAGTCATATTTTCACTTTTACTAAAGTTTAATTAACGATTTCTAAAGTCTACGATTTGAGAATGGGTTTATGATCCCATATTGCGAATACTTTGAGTTTTATTCTAAAGTCTTGGCTATCTATTATTTATCTCAAGAGCATATTTCAGAAAAAAAATTCTTAAAATTCAAGTTATTTGTGGATCTTGAAGATCTTTAAGGTTTTAGGTTGTTATTTTTATTAGAATTTTTTTTTCTAACTAATTTTTTTTCTTAGAATCTTAAAAATTTATTAATTTATTGAATTTTGAGTTCTTAATTTTTTTCTGTAAACACGGAACTTATTCCTCAAGATCTCAAGTTTAAAATCTGTTGACATTCTCTCTCTATTTTCGTTTTTTTTCAACATGTTTAATCTTGTATTTGAATATTTATTTTTAATTTTGTTTTTTAAGGTCTTAACATCGTTGAAAACTTTTTTTATACAATAAATTCATCAAATAAGAGATGATTTTTTGTATTTTTCTTTAGATCATCATTTTTTTCTTAAAGTTCAGTGTTTACACTAAAACCTCGATTTTACTTTTTTCAAAATGTCTCAAAATTTTGAGTTTTCATGATGACTTTAGGTTGTTTTTGTGTCATATTGCGAAGACTTTAAGTTTTATTCTTTGAGTTTAAAATCCAGATTTTGTATTTAAAAATCTTGAAAGTTTGTATTAGGATTTTTTTGACTAAAGTCTTGGCAATCTATTATAAGAGTATATTTCAGTAAAAAAA
>NW_025401050.1:9560076-9563117 GCF_015345945.1 Tribolium madens
AAAAAATTCTTAAAATTCAAGTTTTTTTGTGGATCTTGAAGATCTTTAAGGTTTTAGATTATTTTCATTAGAATTTTTTTTTCTAACACTAATGTTTTTCTTAGAATCTTAAAAATTTATTAATTTATTGAATTTTGAGTTCTTAATTTTTTTCTTTAAACACGGAACTTATTCTTCAAATTCTCAGGTTTAAAATCTGTTGACATTCTCTCTCTTTTTTTGTTTTTTTTTTCAACATGTTAATGTTGTTTCTCAACATGTTTAATCTTGTTGTTCAATATTTATTTTTAATTTTGTTTTTTAAGGTCGTTTAAAACTTTTTTTATACAATAAAATCATCAAAGATAATTTTTTGTATTTTTTTTTAAATCATCATTTTTTTCTTAAATTTCAGTTTTTACACTAAAACCTCGATTTTACTTTTTTCAAAATGTCTCAAAATTTTGAGTTTTCATGATGACCTTAGGTTGTTTTTGTGTCATATTGCGAACATTTTGAGTTTTATTCTTTGAGTTTAAAATCCAGACTTTGTATTTAAAAATCTTGAAAGTTTGTATTAGGATTTTTTTGACTAAAGTCTTGGCAATCTATTATAAGAGTATATTTCAGTAAAAAAATTCTTAAAATTCAAGTTTTTTTGTGGATCTTGAAGATCTTTAAGGTTTTAGATTATTTTCATTAGATTTTTTTTTCTAACACTAATGTTTTTCTTAGAATCTATTAATTTATTGAATTTTGAGTTCTTAATTTTTTTCTTTAAACACGGAACTAATTCTTCAAGATCTCAAGTTTAAATTAATTATTTTATCATTTAAAACCTTTCTAAGTTTATAAATAAAAAATTCTAACTCTTTATTTCTTGAAATTTCATCTCAAATACAATAAATTCATCAAACAAGAGATGATTTTTTGTATTTCTCTTTAAATCATAATTTTTTTCTTAAAACCTTAATTTTACTTTTTTCAAAATGTCTTCAAATTTTCAATTTTCATCAGGATCTTAGGTTGTTTTTGTGTCTCAAAATCAACTTTTTATCTCAATAGCTTGAAATAATGAGCTTTTAACTCAAACTACTTAATTAACCTTTTTCTCAAAACTTCAGATTTTTTAAACTCTGCATAATTTCCACCCATGCAACGAAGACTTATCGTAATTCAAAATATGGCAATTTTAGTTGGTGAATGAGTTTTAAAATTATGAAAATATTGTGTTCAATCAAATAAACGTATTTTTTTCTTTAATTAAATAATTCAACAAAAACTAAAAAACAAAAAAAATGTTTTTCGTCATGATTGAACGGTTAGCTAATTCATAACACTACAAAAAATTGAGTACTACAATGGTATCCTTTAAAAATTTGAATCAGTATTGCCAACATAGACAGTAATTCTAGATCACCTTGTAGTATTTGTAGGTTGGTAGCAAGAAATCTATGTTATATTTAAATTAAATTTTGTTAGGACAAGACGTGGATCTGAGGTCACTGGATCCTAGAGGGGCAGATCCCCGCCTCAGCCGCCTTGGTGATCAGGACATGCGGACGTTACCCGGACAACTCCCCAACCCCCTTCCACCCCCACTCGTCGAAAAGTAAGTAAAATAATTCCAATTTAAATTCCTTCACTCACATTAAAATAGTTTCACAAAGCCGGATCAGAAAATTGAAAGGTAATTAAACATCGGCAGTTAATTAAAAAAAAACAACTAATATTTTTACTTAGTTTTAATAGAGATCCACGAGGAGGTCCAGGTAGCTTCCCCTCTGACCCGAGACAACAACAGCGAGTCGACCCAAGACAGAAAAATATGCGTAAGTGAAATAATCATCATTGAATGGTTTTTTAGTCGGATTTTAGCCCCCCAGCAAAACTCGTTGCCTCCGCAACCAGTTAGGGCCCCACAAGGGCCCCCGAGTGTGCCGCAAGTGCCACGCCCTGCTGCGAGTGTTGCTTCAAGTATAGGGGGCACAGCGGGAGCTTCAGATCAGGAAAAAGCGGCTCTTATTATGCAAGTTCTGCAATTATCGGATGAGCAGATTGCAATGCTGCCACCCGAACAGCGTAACAGTATTCTAGTTTTGAAGGAACAAATCGCTAAAAGTGCTCATCGTTAATAATAAAATAACGTCATTTCCCCAAATTAGTGTTTAATTTTTACAGTTTACATGATAATTAAAAAATCTTTAAAGTTATTAACATAAATACTATTTACAGTATTGTGTATATATTATTCAAAAATCAACAACATAAAACGCACCCTCTAAAAAGTACAAAATAAATGAGCAAGGCTTTGATTGTTTACGACTAAAATGTGAATTTATTCGTTTGCAACGATTTTATTACAATTTCTATCAAACCTATTTTTAATGGTTTTTAAAAAATTAACTAGTTCGGCACGTTGGTACTTCCTGAATGGACGATCCGTCTAAACCGCTCCCTTCGATTTGGTAACCCATGCTGGCCAACATCGACTCGAATGGGTCCATTGACATGCGATGCTGATTTGTTTCAACTACAGTGGGGATGCATTTGACGATCCGGTTGTTCACTTTTCCGTCCTAAATTATTAGAAATTAATTACGCTATTGTCTAAAAATCTGCTACAGTCTTTAAGTTGGTATATTCCATAGCTAATAGAGCTCTGTATACAGGGTGTTCCGTCTAAACCCCACATTAGAAGTATTGGGAGTTCCAATAATCGTATTTATTTGAAAGTTGGTACATAGCCATAATGCATTAAGTCCTCCTAAATGAAAATATTTTTAAGATGGCGGCACTTCCGCTTATACCGGAAGTCGGTCTCAACTTTTTTATTTTTAATGGAAAGGTATATTTTTTACTGCGTTTTTGGATTAATCGGGTTATTTTAAGGGAGTTTTTATCAGCTTTTCCCATACCTAAATTTAGCTGTTTTTGAAATATTTGGAGTTTTTTTAAAAAAATTTGGTTTGCACCTTCCACTTTAAAAATCGGTAACTCTGCCATTTTTTAAGATTTTGAATTCGTTTTTTTGGCGTTTGAAAGAGAAAGCTTAGATCCTT
>NW_025401050.1:9563960-9591287 GCF_015345945.1 Tribolium madens
AATTTTAAGGTTACTTTTGTAATAATTCAAATACTCATAACGCAATTTTTTCAAATGAAATACCCCAATTTTTATTTTACTAAATAGAAGAGAATTTAACTGTGCATTGATCTGTATTAACATTCCCTATACCTAAATTTAATAATTTTCAAGTTATGGACTTTTTTTTAAGACTACATAAAATTTATTACTAGCCACACCTGTTTTCACAAAATTTGCTATGGAAATCAAAAATGTCAAAATTTTCTCTAAACAAACGTCAACAGTAAATTACTATTTGAGAAATAGAGCCAAAATATGAAGAATCAAAATTATGCATGGTTCTACCATGCGATCATTATTTAAAGCTAAAAAGTAAAAAAAAAATATTTTTGTTTAATGAACGACATCATAATTTTGTTATACTCTCCATAAATACAAAATAAATTAATTAAATCTAAGTTTGAGTAGCTTTGACTCTCCATATTTTGGCACTATTTGTCAAATAACAAGTCACTATCGACGTTTATTGAGAAACAATTTTGACATTTTTTATTTCCATAGCAAACTATACGAAAACGTAATAGATTTTCGACAATCTTAACAAAAAGTCACCATAACTTAAAAATTATTAAATTTAGGTATAGGGAATGTTAATACAGATCGATGCAGAATTAAATTCTTTTCCATTTAGTAAAATAAAAATTGGGATATTTTATTTGGAAAAATTGAATTATGGCTATTTGAATTATTACAAAAGTAACCTTAAAATTTTAGAGTTTGTTAATCTTTTTTTCAAAATTTGAAGACACCGGAAGAAAGATGCCGCCATCTTCGATGAAAGGTACGAAAAATTTTTCCAAAATAACTTCTACGACAAAAGTGTTCAGATAAAAGTTAAAGAAGACGAAATTCCTCACATTTTCTGTATAAACATTTTTTTGTAAGTCTAATGTGTAACGAATTCCAGCGGCGGAAAGATGAACATTTTTCCCATTTTCGACGGTGAATTTCGTAAGAACAAATTACACTTGTTTTTAATGTTTTTATACAGGGATATGTATTTAAAATTATACTGATTTTTTTGTTACATATAGGTTATTCATAAATATGAAGCAATATTTGAACCTCAAAAATGACCTATAAAACGGTGTTAAATAATAACTCGTGTCCTATCTCTACTGATAAGAATTTTACAACCCTCGGAACGTGGGTATGGTTTTTTTTTTGTAGTAACTTCGGAACCATTTGACCAAATATACAGAGTGGTCCAGAAGTCTGGAAACGCTTATTTTCTGGCGAAACTATCAATTTTCTTGGCAGACAAAAATATAGGTGTACAAGGGCTATAAAATTGCTATTCCAAAAAAAAAATTAATATCAATTCATTGTTTATACTTACGAGTTAAACATACTAACAATTTTTTTATAATATACCAGGTGAATAAAAACGTTTTTTGCTTAAACTATTTATTTTTTGAAAAAACTAATTGATGAATGATAAAGTACTATAAAAATGTGATGTTTTTTATGAAGAATAAAATTTTTTGAAATTTCCTTTTGTTTTTGAGTTCTACAAAAAAAAATATTTTTTTTTAATGGCAACCCACTATAAAATCATTTTTCTCATAAAAGCTATACTCTAAGGATTACAACTATCTGCTATATATTAAATTTTTTCAAAAAAAATTTTTCACATAAATTGCAATTTTGACAAAAAAATATCGCATAACTCAAAAACAAAACAAAATTTCGTTCTGAAAATACGATCACATTTTTTATATTACTTTAATTTATATTAATTTTTATTTTCTGGAGGCAAATGATTAAAAATAAAACCGCTTCGTTCCATACTTTATATTCACCCTGTATACATATTAACAATTTTTTTAGACAACGAGCTTGTTATAAGAATTGTTGCTGTGCAATTTTTTTTTGTAAACTTAACACTTTTTGTTAAAAAAATTTTGACTTACAAGTATTAAAGAATTTTTTTTTAAATAAACTACTCGTTTTTTTTAAAATAAATTGATGAATGTTTAAAGGTTGTAAAGAAGCGATGCCAAGATATTTTGTATTTTAATTAATTATTTAAACGTACCACCCCTTGGCCGGTGGAAGAAAGTTTTGACAACAGATAAAGTTTATAATTTTTTTTAACATAAATTGTAACATTTTTTTTGTAAAACAATAAATAGAAAACCGTGTTATTTAAGAAAAAAATATTAATAGTATGGTAATCTCAAATGTTTAAACAATTTTTCTCTATAACATATTTTTTCTTAAACTGTCTAATTTTTAACTTGAACTGAAATTTTTAATTAAGTAGAAATTTGTGATTTGCAATATTTCCTAAAATATGCACGAAGTTGCCAAAATATGCATTTTTTAATCATCAGATATAGAAAACATAATTTTGTTGAATAACAAATATACATTTTGAATATAATCTGAGCCTTATTTATGAATAATTCTATATGTAACAAGAAAAGTCAGTGTAATTTAAAATAGATATCGCTGTATAATTATTCTGTGCAGAAAAAACATTAAAAACAAGTGTAATTTGTTCTTACAAAATTCGCCGACGAAAATGGGGAGTTTTACTATTTTTTAGGAAAAATGTTCATATTTCCGCCGCTGTAACTCGTTACACATTAACATTAGACTTAAAAAAAAATGTTGATACAAAAAATGTGAGAAATTTTGTTTTCTTTAACTTTTATCTTTTATTTTGGAAAAACCTAATTTTTGTATCTTTCATCCAAGATGGCGCCTCGAGCGGTTAAATTATTTTGTTCAAAGTGTGTGGACTTTTTAATTTTTTTAGTGCATTTGATTTGTCTCATTGAGACGAACAAAATGATATAAAATTTGTAAAGTTGTCACCCTGTGTAAGAATAGAAAAAAAAAAAAAAACTGTTTACCTCAGGCCGGGGCGACCATATTTTAACCGCCGTATCTATTCCACTGGACGCTACAACACAGGCACTAGGGTGTGGTTGAATACAATTAACTATCGAATTATCTCCAAAGAGAGCCCTAACCACATTCATACTCTTCTTATCCCATATAAAAATAATCCCTTCGTCCGATCCAGCACAGATATAATTATCACAATCACCTGAAACCAACAAGCCAATATGAAAAAATCAACTCTATTTAAACCACCTAAAAAATTCGCTTCCTTTATGTCAGTCGTAGTATTACAATGTCCTATAAAAATCTTTTCAAAATCGAACGAATCCAATCGTAGCTTCTTCTCATCATCTTCGACTTTCTTCACTCCTGTTTCTTCGAATTTTACGCTATTTTTGAGCGTTTGTAATTCCTCAACGATGAATCTCATCTGTGAGGAAGATTCACATTCGGGGTGGAGTTTTGTAAAGTGTTTTAACCAGGCGTTTGCTTCCTCTTCCCATTTCATGGCTATTAGGCATTTTATTAATCCGATGTAAGCCTGTTTGTGGTCTGGCCAATGCTGAATCACGTGGAGGTAGTCACGTGCCGAAGCGTACAAGTCGCCCATCCTAGCAAAAATCAAATTCAATCTCATTAATGGAAACATTTCTCTTATTTTCATCTTCAATTTTTCTTTTTAATAACACATTTTTCCCATAAGTATAACTGCATTTGTCAATATTTATTCAAAATTATTAAAAATTTCAATTCTTTATTGTTTACCTCAACTTTGACTTTTTCTTTGTACTTTAGACTTTAGGTTCAAATCAATTATTATAAAATTCGATTTTAGTTATACAGGGTGTTCTATTTTTATTGTTACAAATTTAAACAGGTGATAGGATATTCAATTCTAAGACAAAAGTTTCCTATAAACATGTATCGAAAAATTCTTGGTAAGGGAGCTACACCCCATGAAAGGAGACTAATAGGTTTTTGCTAATATTTCAGATAAAATTACAAAATTTGGTACAGATGATAATCTTTATACACCTAAACGAATTCAATCAAATGTCGAAATTTCTAATCAGGGTCGTCCGAAACTGGTGGGGTTTAGGGTAAAAAAATACCCTATCTATTTTGGCTCTAGTTTCTTTAGTTATGCATTGACCAAAATGGTGGTCACTTTGTCACCTTTCGATTTAGGCAAATTCATTTAATTAATGTTATTATTGTTACTGAAATGTAATGTTAATTAGTTGAGGTTGATTAAAAAATATGAATTTCTTGCTTTTATTATTCTGTAAATTCTGATTTATTTGAATGTTGTATTGGTGTGTAACATAAATTTTAAATTAATTTTATTCAAAAACAATAAGTCGTATCGACACAAGAGAGACTTTTCTGTGATAAACTATCGAACTTAAGATTTTGTTGCTGAAAGTACCGAGAAACTAAAGCCAAAATAAATAGGGTATTTTTTTACCTTAAACTCCCCCAGTTTCGTACGTCTCTGATTAAAAATTTCGACATTTGATGTTTGAATTCGTTTAGGTGTATAAAGATTATCATCTGTACCAAATTATGTAATTTTATCTTAAATGGTTTCTGAAATATTAGCTAAAACATATTAGCCCCCTTCCAGGGAGTGTAGCTCCCTTGCCAAGCATTTTTCAATACAACTTTTGTCTTAGAATTGAATATCCTATCATCTGTTTGAATTTGTAACAATAAAAACGGAACACCCTGTATAATAATTGTTATATAAGGTGTAACGAAAAAATGGGGACAAAGAGCCCTGAAATTCCCCAGGTGAAAATACAACGATTTAACCCTTAAAAATTATTTTCGTTTTTAATATCTTTTTTGATAAAATTTAGTACAAGCAATTTGATATCAAAACATAATATTTTGGTGCTATTATTGATGTAAAGTACTTACCTATTAACAACTTTAAGCCATATTTTTGTTACACGTAATACGAATGGCGTATTCAGTTAATAATAATGTAATTAATTATTAATTTGAACAAAAAAATCATAATTTCATTGGCGTCCTCTATAACTTTTAAACGGTGCAACTTGGGTTAAATCGCTTTATTTGGACTCGGGGAATCCCAGGTTACTCTTTGTCCTCATCTTTTCGTTACACCCTGTATTTAAAAGATTCATTCTTATCTAAATACAGCTAAAAACAATACTGACAAGTTAGAATTCAGAAACAGTCAAAAAAAAACATTCCAGAATCTTTTTTCTCCTTTACAAAAATCAATTGTTTTGATCTTATCTTTTTTTAAATCTTGGATTTTTACACATCTTTCCCAAAATCTTGGCTTTTATTAGAAATTAATAAAATTGTACGTAAAAAAAAATATTTTAAGCATTTTTTTGAAGGCCTCCAGTTTTTAAATTATTATTATCAAATCTTTAAACAAACAAGAAATCAGTTTTTCTAAAATCTTAACGTTGTTTATTGTTTCAAAATGCTATTTTTTTCTCAAGATTTTAAACAGTTTTAGTTGTTTTTAATTCATTAGTTTAAAACCGTGTTATAATAGATTTTTGTTCTATTTTAAAATCTTTGGTTCCTTTAAACATACTTCTCAAAATTTCTAATTTTTTGAAAATCTTGACATTTATTATTTTGAAAGATTTTATGTAATTTAAATTTTAGATTAAGAATTTGTTTTAAGATTTCCACATGTCAGTTATACAGGGTGTTTCACACAACTTTACGAGGCTTGCGCCTAATGTACGCACCCAAATATACAAAATTCACAAAAAATACACATTTAATAATTTAATTTTTGGAAACCCATGACAGTAGTTGTCAAACTAACCACTGTTTCATTAATAGTCACAAACTGCAATTTTTCAAAAACAATTATCATTCGTTCTGTTAAGAGACGGCATGAGAATGATTCTAGTTTATCTATTTTAATCATTAACTAATTAAAAATGTTTTTTTTTTTGAAGGGGTGAACAAACTAGAGAAGATTCTACAATTTTTCAAAATTTGTAATCGAGTTCGTGTCGGCATATGTATTATTGATTGCATTTTACAGGCGTAGGCCTCGTAAAATTATGTGAAACACCCTGTATGAGGTGTAGATTTTATTGTTCCAAAATTCTTACTTTTAAACACGTGTTTTTTTTAATTAACTTGATAACTCATCTTTTACCATGTTTCGTTTTCTTCTAATTTTCTATAAATTTTTATCGATTTTGATAAAAAAATATTAACGAGTAATTGAAATTTGATGGTAAATTATCAATTTGGAAACATTAGATTTACAGATTTGTTAACAAAAAATTACTACCTAAACTCACGGCCAATTCATAGTGGCCATTTAATTTATTACAAAGTTGGCAGCCCCTCTAGTGTTTGAGTTGTGTCTATGTTGGTAGCTGAAGTAACTAAATTGTGTCAACAATTGTGACAGGCGCAATAGATTCTATACTGAAGTATTCTAACCCGACTTTTTCAAAATTTTGATAGATCTGTCCCTAAAAAAACAATTGAATGTTTAAAGTCGGATTTACACAACTTAATTTTTATAAATTCACACAGGAAAGTGGCCATTATGAATTGACCGCGACTTTAGGATTTGAACTTTTAGGAAAATTACGTTCGTCATGTTTGTAACTAGAATTTTCAAAAGTAACTTTGTATGCCTAAGGTTGGTTACCCTTTGTTGTTGTCGGTTGACGTTTTCTGTCAACAATCAATTAAATTATAAACAAACTGACAGGTAATTTAACCTACATTTTGACACTAGTACGATATCTTTTGTTTGTCACCAGAAACCAAATCAACCAATTTGGCAACCTATTCACAAATATCCCTAAATCCTAGGGAGTAATGTCTTGTTGATACGACAATAACAGTGATTTTTTAGTGGATTTTTGTTTACATACCACTTCCGTTGGTAGGCTTGCAACGCCCGCCTCATGTAAAAGCAAGCACAGTCCGTATTTTTCTCAAATAGGTCCGCACTGACTCCATTAATTTCAGACAACGCATTCTGAAAAACCATTACATTATCCTAGTGACTTAATTGGGTGCATAAATACCGGTTGGCAACAATTCCTATAGGGTAAATGCGGCCTTTTGGGTAGATTTTGGGGGATTTTAAGTTCGTTAATGTGTCGACTATTATTTACATCAAATAAATAAATCTGTTCTCCCCCGATATTCACCAACATTTCCGAACCAGCGGAATTGAAAGCGATATAAGTCACCGATAATTTGACACTCATAATTCCGGCATTTTCGCGTGCAAGATGGCCGGGGGCGTAATATTGGACACAATCGCTGTTTTGTGGCTGCGGTGACGTCCTTTTCGACGGATTAAATGACAAATTCGCCTGGAAAGAAGGCGAAATCTGAGACTGTTTAAGTTGGTGTCATTTTTGACAGAATTACCATTGACACTTTAATCATCCGTCTGTCATATAAACGTACAAAACAATCATTTGCTCCTATAGCAACATAGTGTGATTTAGTGGGATTCACAGCTATGCATTTGATTTCGGATTTGAAACTTAGGTCGATTAAAACTTTACTTTGCGTGGGACACTCATGGGGTTCCCGCATATCGTATTGCCTGGAAGTGCGTTTAGGGTGTTTGGTGTTGCAAGGTTGGTGACTTACACAACTAAACCATCTTCACCTGCTGACCAGAACAGAGTAGGCTGGTCGGGGGCTGTAGCAAGACGTTTCACTCTTCCTATGTGACATGCGCAATCCAACAAGGGGGCGCTTTTGTCAAGAGCCCCCGAGACACTTTGCACAACCACTCGACAATCTCCAGCTGCAGTCGCAATGACATTTTCATCAGCTAAAAACTGGACAAACGTTCAAACTCGAAAACTAAAATCAGTGCTTCGTTTACTTTAACCGAAAAAATATTGCCAATATGTGGTGTTGGGATTACGTTGATCTGTTTGTGTCTAAAAGGGTCCCAGAGGATGACGTTGGTGTCGTCGGAGCCCGACGCCAGGTGTCTGCAATTGAGTCAGTTTGTTGCAGGATTAAATTGAGACACTTACAGTCCATTAGGGCTCCATTCGAGGCAGTTAACACAGCCCTGGTGCCCCTCAAGCTCCGCCTCGAGTCCTAACCTCTGAATAAAATTATCACTGAATTGCGTGCGTTGTTTGAGTACTTTTGCTGCTTCACAATTAAGTTCCCTGCATTGCATTAACTTTAAAACGTTTCGGTTGCTCTTCCATCCTTTTATTTTGTTTTCCATCTGATTAGCGCTAATCACGATCAATGTTTCACATGCAAGGCCAAAACTCACCTTTGTTTAATCAAATCGTGCATCATAAATACAAATTATTGGAAAATTTCATCACAAGATTGAACTTTACGTGACGATAGAGGCCTGTAATTGTTTTTTGAAAGATGTCAAATGATTACACTCATTTGTTTTTGTTTATGGAGGTCATGGACATCGACATGGCGACGAACTGCACACAGCGAAAATCCCCAGATAGTCAAAAATCACCAAGATTTAATTGTAATTCCAAATTGACGGAATCACCTTTTAGGTACTTTATTAAGAAATTATTTTTCGCTAGCATTATTATCAGATCAGTTTTATAATGTTACTTCTCTTGGGTGGTAATATGCGGATAGCCAACCTTAAAATTACAAAAACACCGGAAATTTTTTCTTTCAAGTTGTCAAGTTACGCATAATATTTTGTTAAATTAGTATTTTGTAGCAGTTTGGAACACACTGTTCCATTTCGAAGATTTTAAATCAGATTCACACATTATTTCAATATTTTCTTTTGACATTTCTGAAATGTCAAAAATCAAACGCCTACCACGTTCAGACTTAACTTTGTTAGAATTTATTTTACTCAAATTTTTGATAAAAATAATGTGATTGTGAATAAAATAGCATACAAACCTCGGTGGTAATGGCATTACCCCTTGTGCTTTATATGTACATAAACACTAGAGATAATGTTATATTTACCACCTCGCATGTAATGTAGTAATACTCATGTTTTTACATTGGAATTTATTAATTTTGCTGCACTATCACACGTTTTCGTTCTTTATTCATGTTCTCAAACGCAAATAATTAAAATTTAAAAGACTGTCAAATTTAAAAAGGGGTGCCAACACTACAGGCTGTTCCGCCTAAACCCCACATTAAAAGTATTGGGAGTTCGAATAATCATATTTGTTTGAAAATTGGTACATAGCCATAAACCATTAAGTCCACCTAAATGAAAATATTTTCAAGATGACGGCACTTCCGCTTATACCGGAAGTCGGTCTCAACTTTCTTATTTTAAATGGAAAGCTATATTTTTTACTGCGTTTTTGGATTAATCGGGTTATTTTAAGGGAGTTTTCATCAGCTTTCCCTATACCTAAATTTAGCCGTTTTTGAAATATTTGGAGTTTTTCAAAAATTTTTGGATCTGCACCTTCCACTTTAAAAATCGGTAACTCTGCTATTTTTTTTAATTTCGAATTCGTTTTTTGGCATTCGAAAGAGAAAGTTTAGATCTTTCTTCCGGTGTCTTCAAATTTTGAAAAAAAGATTAACAAACCCTAAAATTTTAAGGTTACTTTTGTAATAATTCAAATACCCATAACTCAATTTTTCCAAATGAAATACCCAATTTTTATTTTACTAAATGGAAAAGAATTTAATTCTGCATCGATCTGTATTAACATTCCCTATACCAAAATTTAATAATTTTTAAGTTATGGTGACTTTTTGTTAAGATTGTCGAAAATCTATAACGTTTTCGTATAGTTTGCTATGGAAATAAAAAATGTCAAAATTGTTTCTCAATAAACGTCGATAGTGACTTATTATTTGACAAATAGTGCCAAAATATGGAGAGTCAAAGCTACTCAAACTTAGATTTAATTAATTTATTTTGTATTTATGGAGAGAGTAACAAAATTATTATGTCGTTCATTAAAAAAAAATAAATTTTTCTTAATTGTTAGCTTTAAATAATGATCGTATGGTAGAACCTATCAATAATAATTAAGTTTGCATAAGTTTCATTCTTCATATTTTGGCACTATTTGTCAAATAATAAGTCACTGTCGACGTTTATTCAGAAACAATTTTGACATTTTTGATTTCCATAGCAAACTATGTGAAAACGGTTGTGGCTAGTAATAAATTTTCTGTAGTCTTAAAAAAAGTCCATAACTTGAAAATTATTAAATTTAGGTATAGGGAATGTTAATACAGATCAATGCACAATTAAATTCTCTTCTATTTAGTAAAATAAAAATTGGGGTATTTCATTTGAAAAAATTGACTTATGACTATTTGAATTATTACAAAAGTAACCTTAAAATTTTGGGATATGTTAATTTTTTTTCAAAATTTGAAAACAGCAGAAAAAGGATCTAAGCTTTCTCTTTCAAACGCCAAAAAAACGAATTCAAAATCTTAAAAAATGGCAGAGTTACCGATTTTTAAAGTGGAAGGTGCAAACCAAAATTTTTTTGAAAAACTCCAAATATTTCAAAAACGTCTAAATTTAGGTATAGGAAAAGCTGATAAAAACTCCCTTAAAATAACCCGATTAATCCAAAAACGCAGTAAAAAATATACCTTTCCATTTAAAATAAGAAAGTTGAGACCGACTTCCGGTATAAGCGGAAGTGCCGCCATCATGAAAATATTTTCATTTAGGAGGACTTAATGGTTTATGGCTATGTACCAATTTTCAAATAAATACGATTATTGCAACTCCCAATACTTCTAATGAGGGGTTTAGACGGAACACCCTGTATATGGCCATTAATCGTAGATAAAATTTGGTTGTTTTCATTGTTATTGATTTTTTTTTATTTCTATGCTAGGTGTATTGGAATTATGGTAAAAAATAAAATAAAGTTACAATAATTTATTACAATAACATGCACAAACAATAATAAAATACGAAACTATAATTAACAATAGGTTAATCCACAACAATAAAATTTATCCGCTCCTTAACCAAAATTCTGCCAGATTAGCACCTCAACAAATAACATGGATCGGAATGGTGGAATTCTTGGAGGCCACTTTCGCCAACAACCTCTCCCCCAACTCCTTGGAGGCCTCATGCCAGACACACTTCCCAATGATGGGGACTTCCTCCAAAGGCGGCCTAAACGCCACCAACAGCGTCAAACAAGCCCCATCCTTGCGCTCCCGTGGGTCATACTCCACCTGCAACCCCCCTTTTCAAATCCCCCAACTCCGAAAATTCAACCTCACCGAGAGCAACCCGTGCGGCCTGTGCGCCCCCACATCCGCCCCGAACAAATCCACCATAAACCGCTTCAAAGTCGAATGCAGATTCTTCGATGGGTGGATTTCGCAGGTGGGTAAATGCCACGAAGTCTTCTCGCTTATCAAAACGTGGACTCGATTCGTCGATTTTTTCTTTATTACGACGACTAGACGAAGGAGAAGCTTGGAATGGGGCCGAAGACAAGGCAATTGGTCTTTGGGCCAGCCTTGATCGCGACTTTTTCTCCCTTCTTTCAACGCCCTGATAAGAACGAGGGAAAAACTATGAGAAAAACTCCACTTGAGGTACTTTCAACACGATGAAAACACTCATCGCTAACAATTCCGTATTTTATGTAAATAAAATGTAAGTGTTTGTGGTGTGTTTGGTTAAAAAAATTTCAATTTTAGTTACGGAAGGACGTTTATGATAGTTATAAGGAATACCGGGATGATTTTAAACAAGTGGTTAAAGAGAGAGAGCAAAGTAGGAGCAGCTTTTTTCACCAATCACCACAAGTAAGTAAATATACAGGGTGAACCAAACAATTTATAGCCTTATTTAAAAAATCACTGAAAACTGTCTCTTCAGTGTGATTAACAAAATTCTAATCCTCGATTAATAATCTTAATATCATCTTTTTCGTTTTAATGTGCATCAAGTAGGTCTTTAATTTAAAGGCAGATTCACACGAAAAGTGTCATTAATGTCATTATTCAGAACTTTAATCACATCAATATTGAGAAAAACCTTTAAGGGCCAGTTTCATAATCGAACTAAAGGGACTTTAAAATTAAAGTTGCTTTAGAATGTGAAGTTTTTGTCAAGATGTCTGTCACAATCAGCACATTCTAACCGACATTTAATTTAAAGTAATCAATTCGATTATGAAACTGGACCTTAGTTTGCTAATTACCTTGTTAATTTTAGTTATTTCTTGCTACCAATTTTAGGAAAGATTGAGGTTAGGTGAATTTTCGCATGGTTGCCACCTCAAAATGGCCACTTTCAACGAGTACTTTGATGCACATTAATATGAAAATGAGTATACCAGGTGAATAAAAAGTACGGAATCAAGTAAATTAAGCACTTTACGAAAAAAATAATTAGTGTAGCGTAAAGTACAATTAAAATGTGATCATTTATCAAGAATAACATTTTTCGAAATTTTTTTTAGTTTTAGAGTTCTCGAAAAAAAATTTTTTTTTTAATGGCAACCCACCATGGTAATTTTTTCATGATGAAATGCATGAAACAACCACTTCGGTTAAGTTCGGAAAATCTTCGTGATTAGCTCGGAACACAACTTTAACAATTAATTTAAAAAAAAAGTATTGGCCAAAAAACAATTTTACTTAATTAGAGGTCATTTTAAGATCATAATCTTGGTGGGTTGTCATTTAAAAAAAATTTTTTTTTCCAGAACTCGAAAACTAAAAGAAATTTCGAAAAATGTTATTCTTGATTAATGGTCACATTTTAATTGTACTTTACGCTACACTAATTATTTTTTTCGTAAAGTGCTTAGTTTACGAAAAAAACGCTTGGTTCCATACTTTTTATTCACCTGGTATGTAATTAAGTTGGCAAAATTTTTTGTTACCGTGTGACCAATGATTCAATGCAATTATTTAAGACAAGTGCTATAAAAATGACAGATCTCATATCCATCATATTTACATTAATCAGTGTTGCCAACTTAATTTTACAGCATATTTTTTTCGGTTTGTTGTGTATTAATACAGATTTGTCAACAAGAAATTACCACCGCGGTCAATTCATAGCGGCCATTCAATTTATTGCAAAGTTGGCAGTCCTTGGCCCGCCACCGCTAGGTGTGTGGATTGTGTTTAAGTTGGTAGCAAACGTAACTAAATTGTGTCAATGCGAATTGTCATTTTTGATAGATATGTCCCTAAAAAAACAATTGGATGTTTAAAGTCAGATTTACACAACTCAATTTTTACAAATTTGCCACTATGGACACGTGACTTAACCTAAATTTTTGACACAAGTTACGATATCTTTTGTCACTAAAATCCAACCTAACCAAATTTATGGCAACCTATTCACGAAAATTCCCAAATCCTTGGGAGTAATTTCTTGTTGATAGGATAATAATGCATTTTTAGATCTATTATAGGCCATTTTTGGTCGGCTACATTACCAAAATTTGCAGTAAAAAATCACTGAGTCAGGGTTGTCTACATTTGGCTGTCTATATTTTAGACATGTTTATGGACCAACACCATATAATCCCCGAAAAACTGCTCTTGGTAGCAAACGTGTGTCTCATAATGGCCGGTATAATTTTCACTTGTTCGCCAAAAAGCAAAAATTTTTTTTTTTAGCAAAACACGAAGAAAACGCACAAAAAATCCCCAGATCTAGTGAACTAAATCATTTAGTTGACAATCAATACCCAATCACTGATTACATAAAGTTGGAACATTACTTAACCATTCATTTTTTTCAACATGACATAAAACTTCAGTGTGCTGTGCATTACGTATTTTATTTCATGCAAGAATTTCTAACTTTTGAGGATCTAGACAACGGAAAAAATTTGCGTACTTTATTTTATGATTTTCATGAAGCTGTTAGTGTCCATTTGGATAAAATAATCGAAGATGTGCATTATATGCAGTTGTACCAACCGTCGAAACTGGCAGCTGCAATAATCGCAGCAGGCCGTTCTGACATTGGATTAACTCAGTGGACCAAACAATTGGAGAATTTAACCGAATACAAAGTAGATGATTTGGACGAAATCGTAGAGAATTTATTGGAGTATGTGATAATTTACGAACACTCTGTATACTAAATTATAATTTTTAGGAAAAAACAACTGAGATGTCTGCATTGTGACTTTGAGTAGTGTACTACCAACCCCAAATAAAAAAATCCCTAAATAGTAAATACCTGGTTCTGTTAATTAAATCCATGATATCGGTGGCCCTCAAGGTTAACTCCCCCAAATTAGCCACCCATTTCGCCTGGAGAGACTCCTTGTCGGCCTCAGCGGGCGTCTTGAGTTTGCCCCCCGTCACCACCCCCGTCAAAACATACCGCAACCACGACCCCCTAGCACACTCGACCATTACCAAAGTGGTGCATTGCACATGCAGCCCCGTCTCCTCCAAAACCTCTCGCTGCCCCGCCTCGCTAATAGTCTCGCCCTTCTCGATGCGCCCCGCGGGTAAATACCTAAAAAAAAATTGCAAAAACACACCAAGGGGGCCAAACCCTACCATTTTCCCGCACACGACTCCTTCGCTTCCTGCATCATGAGCACCTCATTCTGGTCGTTGATGAGCACCACTGCCACGACATAAGTGACAGTTTCCCCGATGACCGGCTTGAAATTGGGGCTCACGGTGGGCTGCACCCCCTGGCTTTCACAAGCTGCGTTCTGTTCTTCGAGAGAGAAGTCGCAGATTTCCGATTCTTCGCCCTCGAGGGGGAGCCCATGGAGGACTCGGTCCAAGCTGAGTTCGACTGAGTCGGGCATTTTGAGGTTAGGTTTGATCACATGTAATTACGCGAAATAATTGGTCGAAATAAACTATTTGTTGAATTTGAATGGAATGTTTGAAATGACATGACTAATAAACACTACGTTTTCATATTGTACAGTGACGTTCGTGACATTTCTGGGCTGTACAGGAAAATGAGCGGCGTTGCCAACTCCACAAAAATAATTTCGCATTTTTTCAAATTTCAAATTATTGTGATGATTTACTGAATTGTCACAAGTTAACCAGACAATTGTGTACTATTTGCAATATTTTACTTAACAAAAAAATAATATTTTGTGAGGTTTTTTGTGAGTAGTGTCAAATGTCAAAATTTGAATTTTTACATTTTTTTCATTTTTACTACCATTCGCTACATTTTTTGTCATCACTCTTTCTGTGGTGGTTCTAGGCGTTAACAATTGTGTAAAAAGCCAAATGCTTGACAAACCAATCTAGAAAAAAATCACATTTCGATTTTCTTCCTTTGAGACAGGGATTTCGAAGAGTGTTTGGCAACGTTCCTTGAAGAAACCGCTCATTTCTTGTCGTTTTACGCGTTTATGGTTCTGCAGGAGGCGTAACGGAACCGTTTTGCTGCAGGTGAACACATTCCTCACTCTAAAACTTGTTTCCTCACCTGAGGCGCGCCCCTGAATACAAATACTTTTGTAAACAGCTAGATGTCTCGCTGCCGGGGGCTAAAAGTCTAAATACTATGCGAGTTGACTATTTTCTGTAGTAAAACTTTATGTTGATATTGGAGTTTTTTAGTTTCTTTACTTATTCATTCAATAATCTCACTCAGGAAATTATATAACGTGTCTAAAGATTATGAAATACCTACGTTGGTAGCATACGTTATTCTAGAGTACAATAAAAATGAAGAGGATGTGGGCACGGAACTTTGACATAAAAATGTAAAACGGGCCTTAGGCAACTAACCTCACTTTCGGTTTTTATAATTTTTATCCTGACAACTAGAGAAAAAATGACAACAAATCAAAATAATTTATTCAATTTATATAAAAACACGTATTGCTGGCATTATTGTTTCCGAAAATCGACGCCAAACAACTAAAACTTTTAAATTTTAGTTTCAAACGTCAATCATAATGACAATAAAGCGTGACTTACATTGACATTTTTTGAACTGACATAAATTTGATGTCAAAAATTCCATGTCCGCCAGTGTAGTTTATTATATCATTTTTGGAATTACACTTTTTGAATTCAGTGACATTTTGCAACGCAAAATCTTGTGAAATATTTATAAAATTGGTTATAATTTTCTTTTATTTTTTATTGCTTTTTTCAAGACCTATGTAAAGTTGTGAAAGTAAACTCTAAAACCACCTTTATATTAATAACCTCATTTTTTTTGTCATGTTTATGTCATTTTAACTTATTTACTTTCAAAATTGTGATTTGTGTAACGAGTAGTAATTACACTTAGTTGAATTAACAAATTTCCCAAGACAGACAAATTGTCGAACAGTTTTAACAACAAAAGCAAAGTTTAATTGTCAAATGTCATTCATGATGACAGTAAAAGGTAGTTTACAGTGAATTTTTTAAAGTGACAGAAAAATACCGCCCGAAATTTCAATTCCGCAACTGTACACATTTACAGTAATAGAAATAACATAATTATTTCGAGTGAACAAAGATTTATTTAAATTTATAAAGTGGGTTAAGGTCACTGAATATTCATTGATGAAGTAACAAGAAATACCGCAATAGTAATAAAGAAATTCTCTATTATTTTTTAAAAATGCCATTTCACTTCAGGCAAAAAATAACTACCGACAACCAAAAGTGTGATAATAAAATGATTAAAATAACAATTAGGACTTTAAAATAGGTTGGCAACGCTTAAAAATCGATTTTCAACGTGATGTGTCTGAAATCTTAAAATATTAGTCAATAAAACCAGTATTCCGTTGGCAAATTTGGAAGAAGTTCCCTAAAATTAGTTGTCAAAATTCTCTAGAAATTCCTAGGCATTGCCAAATCCATTTATAATCGTTTACATATTAATGTGTATTGAAATGGATCATTTTAAGGTGGCAACCATGCGAAAATTCAAACAATCCCAACCTCAATCTTCCCTAAAAAATATTTTCTCAGATAAGTATGTGTACCCCAGTTTTTGAGGTAGCAAAAAATAATTAAAAATTAACATCTAATTAACATAGGGTGGCAAACATAACGATTTTTGTCATTATTGATGTGATTATTTTTGTTCTCAATGACATTATTGACACTTTTTATGTGTGAATCGGCCTTTAAATTAAATATGCATTTAGACTTCTACAACCCTTGATGCACATTAATATGAAAAAGAGTATGTATAAGAATTTCAAAAAAAGTTTATTTAAACATTTTTGATTAAACAAATAATATAACAAATGAAACATAACATTCTCAATTAATGTAAAATATATTCTGAACAAACTAAATACATATTATTAATTTAACTAAAGAAAACAGAAACTAATAAAAATTTCATATAATAATAATTCGTAATAATATAAAAACTAAGTATATGTAAGCATACAGAGTGCGCCAGAACTCGCGCTCCAGAGAAAAATTTCATGTAAGATAATATACTATCTAAAAAATTCTCTGTCAAAAAAATTTGACATTTATTTTTTGACATTTGACATTTTTTTATGTTTATTTAATGATACTGATGATCTTGTATATGTTTTTTTTTTAACAATTATTTAATAAAGTTACAAAAATTTTGCTAATAAAAACCACAAATAACATGTATACAATTAATAGTATAAGACTAAAAAAAATATATTTCGTTGTTCATTTTTTTTAACACAGTAGAATCGTTATCTTGTTATCTTTTAGCAACATTTTTGTTTGCAGAAAACCACTTAATGTTTCCACTGAAAGTTTATTTCGAATTTTGGTTTTATTTAAATTAATTGTAGAAAAAATTCTTTCTTACGTTTTCTTTTGGTTTGATAAAGAATATTCTTCGATGTCTTTGGAAGATGTCATTTCAACACCTTGAAAGCAGTTTAAAAAGAAAAAGGAGTAAAAAGCTACAATATTAATAAAAACAGTACAATTTATTTTCGAATTCTTTAAAAAAGTTTAAAAATTAAAAATATAAAACTGCCACACATACGTTATTAACACACTTCAATTTTTAACTTTTAACAATTTTTTTGTACATATTAGGTAAACCGTACTTATTCGTACTATCAACTTTTTTTTACATTTCAATCTGAATTATTAAAAAGAATAAACATGAAACCTTGAACACAAAAACAAACAAAAAAGATCTAAAAAAAATCCCTAGATTTTGTGTAAAAAAACTGAAAAAATCCCTTTATCCCTTAGACAGTTTAAAAGTCCCTAGATTCGGGCAAACTTCCTAGCCCTGGCAACCTTGGTTAACACCTAATTTTTTTCAAGAAAGGAAATCCTTAACTTAGCAAAATTAAGTGGTCAATTAATTAGAAATTGTAAAAATTAAAAAAATTAGTGGCAGGTATGCAACCAACAATACACCACGATGTTACTTTCTTATCCCACCTGTTGCTTCACCTGACTCTTCTCCCACCTGCGTCATGCGTACCTGTTCTAAAAATGTTGCTTTGTAGTCTGCATTGCATACAAAGTCGTCTTTTGTAAACAAACATCCACTTGAATCATCAAAAATCATCAGTTTGCACACCCTTAACGACCCTCAAGGTAAGTCTCAATTTCACTCAAGAAGCACCGCCCAAAACCAGTCCATCCCACTTAAATGCACGTGAGGACCTTATTTGGGAAATACCTCACGGTCAAATCGGATTTCCCCAATTATTATTACGAGGGGAAAGTCACAAAGCTTGGTTTTTGGTGGTGTTAAGGTATTTTAATTAGTGGAGGTTTATGGTGTCATTGTTAGATGCAGCGCCCCCTTCTCGTAGTGCTCTTCGCCACCCTTGTCACTGCCAATGTCAACCAATGCCGGTCGCAGCTCCTCAAGGGGTGCGATTGCGGGAAAATCTACTTCGAATCGCAGACTTTATTCACCGTGAATTGCACGAATCTCTCATTTCGCAACACTGACATGCTCCAGGAGCTCCCGGAGGAGACCCAGATGCTCATTTTCACCGGAAATCACATCCCGGTGCTCGAGATGAACGTCTTTGGGGAGGATTTGGACCTGAGCGAATTGAAAATCGTGGACATGAGCAACAATGGGATCAGGGAAATCAAGGGTAAAGCCTTCCATCATGTCCCAAGTGTGCAAAGATTGATCCTCAACCACAACAACATCTCAATAGCGAACGAAGACGATGGGAATTTTCACCACCCTCGAGTTTTCTCAAATTTTTACAACTTGAAAGAGTTGCATTTGACGAACGCTTTTGCTGATAACACCGACGCGGCTTTAGCTAACGACTTGCATGACATTTTTGTTAACAGTAATTTAACCAAGTTGTACAAACTTCATTTAGAACAAAACGAGATCAAATTCTTCAAAGACGAGAACGTTTTCTGTGATTTACCCGATTTGCATGACATTTATCTAGGTGATAACAATATTCCCAAACTCAACTTCAATTTGAGGTGTTTGAAGAAGTTGAGATACTTGGATTTGGAAAATAACAATATTACCAAGTTTAGCGAGGCCGATTTGAGCGATTTTGATAGTTTGGTGGCACCCACCAGGCATTTTACACTGGAAATCCGGGGAAATCCCTTCAGGTGTGACCAAGCTATCAGAAATTTGTACAATTGGCTCCTCAAAACACAAGTTGAAGTGCGGAACAAAGACCATTTGGAGTGCCACCAAGCCAAATATGGCAACAAATATATTCTCAACTTGAAAAACTTGGCTGCAGCTAAACATGCCAAAATTTCACAAGGCATAACTGTCTTATTAATCGTTTTAACCATAGTTTTACTAACTCTACTAGCCACTTATGCGTATTTGAAGAAAGATAAAGTTAAGACTAGATTTGGGCCTGTCGTTGAGGCCTTGACGAGGAAAGTGCATTACACAACGATAGATTCCCAAGATGTCTGATCTCTAATTGTGTTCCTAACCCGAAATTTTGTGATTTTGTGTGTATATAAACCTAAAAAGTGTAAATAACAAATCGCTTTTTAAATTTTCGTAATTTAATGTAATTGACTCGATTGTATTTTATACATTTTTATTAATAAAATAAGTTTTATTATTTGTTTTTGTTATATCATAGCGTAGTCACGTGTCACACGTGTGACCTATTGATAAAATTCTTCCTTCATTCTTGTACAATTTGATAATCACACTTCTGATGAATCACAGAGTCTACTGTAACAAATGACAGTCGGCCAATCAAATCCCACTCCAGTTCCCAAACCGGCCAATCACCAATCAACGAAGAAAGCGTCGACCAATCAGACACTTTACACGTCTTCACGGTGACCTTCCATGACCTCTACCTGTCATTTGAGATCAAGTCGAATAAGTAGGCTGTGCAAATTCGAATTTTGATCAATTTTGCCACATCTGAACCATCAACAAGTGTTTAAGTGACCGACTTAATGGCAAGTCCCCCGAAAAAGGTACGTAACCCCATTATAACCCCCAGTTTGGGTGCTCACCCAATTGGGCGTCCGGGTGTGAAACTTGACTTGATTTGGGCCCCCCAGTGTGACGATTCAACACCACGCTACTCGAAGTGGTTTTATAGCAAAACTTTTGTCAAATTTTGTCAGCTGTCAAATGTCAAAAAAGTGGATTAACAGCTAAAATTTTGTCATGTGAATTCATGTGTAAAATTCCGTTTCTAGGAGAAAATGCGTCGCTGAACCTGAAATTGATTAATTTAATAATTTGGAACAATGATTTTGATTGAAATTGTTGGGGAGTGGCAATAGATGGCGTTGGGTTGGCAGACCTGACCGAATCACGTGACCTGTCACTTGTCAAGTGTCAATTTAAATTTTGAAAATCGCAATTAGAGATGTTTAAAGAGCAATTTTTGGATTGTTGTCAGCCGGGGTCGACCGCAGCGGAGGCCAAGGTAAATTTGGGGGTGTTTTCGGGGTGAAAAACCTCAAATGGTCCCAATTGCGTAACCTAAAAAATTCGAAATGGGGTCACTACTTGGTCTAGAGCTTAGTTCTATTAATAAAAACGAATTTATCGCACTTACGTGGCTTCGGGACTTATTGTCGCACACCCCTGGTGCGAAATCGGTGTTTTTTGATGAAAAATCTATAAATAAAGCGCTTGAACAAATGCTAGTGCCAGCTTTCCTCCTTTGTGGTGGGAGAAGTGTTTGCAAGGGCAAATCAAGTGCGTTCGTGGTATTGATTGAAAGCTGTGCGTTAAGATTTCCTTGTAGAAAAATGGTTTTTACGACAATTTACGACAATTACGACCGCGAGGTTGACTACGTTCCGAATTTTCATTTAATTTTCTACCATCGTGTCCTTTTTTCAGATGGCTTCTTCAAGTGTTCCACCCCTTCAGAGGGAGGCGGCCGACGCGAGCACCCATCTCGACCACATGTGCGCCCTCGACATCCAATCCAAGGCCCCCTTTGTGCGCCTTTCCGGCATTATTTGCACCATTGGTAAAAACGGAATTTTGAAAGTGAAAATGTCACATTTTCTTTCATGCGGTTTTTTCAGGTCCGGCTTCGCGTGATCCAGCAGTTTTGGAAAAAATGATGGAAACTGGGATGAATATTGCACGGTTGAATTTCTCGCATGGCTCGCATGAGTATCACGCCGAGACTATTAAGAATATTAGGACTGCGGTGGCGAATTATAGTAAAAAAATTGGAATGTCGTATCCTTTGGCCATTGCTTTAGATACGAAAGGGCCGGAAATCAGGACCGGGCTGCTCGAAGGGGTGAGTTTTTTCAAAATCAACCACTTGAATCGTTATCTGTGCAAATAATTCTAGTAAATACCCGATTTTTTTAATGAGATGAGTGCATTTTAATACCTGTGCGTGATAAAATGAACAATTCAATGTCATAAAGATAATTGTAGCACAATGTCTGGGTATCTAGAAAAAAGATTAAATATTCTGTTATAAAACTGTTATGATTATGGCATATTTTCACTAATTTATTTGCTAGGTTGCTGATAGTGACCATAAATACGGGAAAAATTTAAAATTCAAAATGATATGGCGACAAATATTTATTGTTACGACTTTTTAGGATAAGTCATTTAATCTTTGTGATGTTTTTACCACAATATTACAATTACAAATATTTTTTTTTTATGAATTGTTGTGGTTTCTTGCATTCTAAAAAATTGAAAAGTATTATTTCAAGGTTTCAAAAAAAAAAAAATGAGTAAGGAGTAAAAAGAAGAGAATGTGTGACGTTTGTCTGTTTCTGTTTAGAAATTAATTATTTTTAATGAACTATAATACATTTTTAAATTTTTTTTTGTTTACTCTTCTTGTTCTTGTGGATTTAAAATAGTTATTTTGCCTTGTCTCAATTATTTTTCAGGTCTGAGACCGAATTTTGCGGCACGAAGCGAAGCTGAGTGCTGCAGTGGAGGTCGAAGACCTGAAAAATAAATATCAAATAACATTTTTCATGATCGTCAGCGAAATTTCATAAAAAACGTGAATTTATTGAAAATTTTGAGGTTAATTTTGACATATGTCAAATCAAGTATACAGGGTGCACTAGAACTTGCACCCCAGAAAAAATTTTCAAGTAGGTAGATACCAGGAACACGGAAAAAATATTTAAATTTATTTATTATTATCTGTGCAAATAATTCTAGTAAATAGCACAATGTCTGGGTTTCTAAAAAAAAGAATACGGGAAAAATTCAAAATGATATGGCGACAAATATTTACTGTTACGACTTTTTAGGATAAGTCATTTAATCTCTGTGATGTTTTTACTACAATATTATAATTACAAATTATTTTTTATGAATTGTTGTGGTTTCTTGCATTCTAAAAAATTGAAATTATTATTTTAAGGTCTAAATTAGGTTGTAGAATTCAAAAAAAAAATGAATCAGGAGTAAAAAGAAGAGAATGTGTGACGTTTGCCTGTTTCTGTTTAGAAATTAATTAATTTTGATGAACTATAATACATTTTTAAAAATTTTTCTTGTTTACTCTTCTTGTTCTTGTGGATTTAAAATAGTTATTTTGCCCTGTCTCAATTATTTTTCAGGTCTGAGACCGAATTTTGCGGCACGAAGCGAAGCTGAGTGCTGCATTGGAGGTCGAAGGCCTGAAAAATAAATATCAAACAACATTTTTCATGATCGTCAGCGCAATTTCATAAAAAAACGTGAATTTATTGAAAATTTTGAGGTTAATTTTGACAGATGTCAAATCAAGTATACAGGATGTACCAGAACTTGCACCCCAGAAAAAATTTTCAAGTAGGTAGATACCAGGAACACGGAAAAAATGTTTAAATTTATTTATTATTATCTGTGCAAATATTTCTAGTAAATACCCGATTTTTTTAATGAGATGAGTGCAATTTAATACCTGTGCGTGATAAAATGAACAATTCAATGTCATAAAGATAATAATTCTAGTACCATGTCTGTGTCTATCTAAAAAAAAGATTAAATATTCTGTTATAAAACTGTTATGATTATGGCATATTTTCACTAATTTATTTGCCAGGTTGCTGATAGTGACCATAAATACGGGAAAAATTCGGTTATGGCAGTAATTCAAAATGATATGGCGACAAATATTTATTGTTTACGACTTTTTAGGATAATCATTTAATCTCTGTGATGTTTTTACCACAATATTATAATTACAAATTATTTTTTTATGAATTGTTGTGGTTTCTGGCACTCTAAAAAATTGAAGATTATTATTTCAAGGTCTAAATAAGGTTGTAGATTAAATGAATTCAAAAAAAAATATTTTCTCGAAAAAAAAAATCAAAAACCACCAAATTGGTTAAAAATAGTTCTATTTGTTTTTTTACAAAATACTACTAAACAGAGTCGAAAATGACAACTTATTTTGTTTTTTTTTGAATGCTTTTTCAGCTAGAAACGCAAAATTTGTCAAAAACAAGCCACAAATTTAACAAAGTAGCCCAAAAACGGCGTTTTTTGTCTTCTTGAGAGATAAAAACACAAAAAATTAAAAAAAAAAAAAATTGAGCAAAATAAGACAAAAAAAGGCCGAGAAATCAAAACTTGGTCAAATATACTTTTAAGCAGTTTTTTCGCCAGATTTCGCTAAAACAAGTCTATAAAATTATATTATTTTTGTATTTTTCGAGCGTTTTAGTACGTTTTTCAGCTAGAAACGCAATTATTTCGCAAAATTTTGTTAAAAACAAGCCAAAAAAACGCAGGATTAGGCCGAAAATAATATAATTATATTCATCATTTTTCGAGAGTTCAAGCAGATTTTTAAAGTGAAAACTGTTTTTTCACGAGAGTTTATCACAGCGTGTCAAAAATCACTAAATTGTTATTAAAAAAATTATGTTGTGATATTTTTACCCAACTCTCTTAGGTTTTAACTTGATTATTTCGTCAAATTTTCTCGAAAAAAAAAATCGAAAACCACCAAATTGGTTAAAAATAGTTCTATTTGTTTTTTACAAGATATTACTAAACAGAGTCGAAAATGACAACAAATTTTTTTTTTAATGCTTTTTCTGCTAGAAACGCAAAATTTTGTCACAAACAAGTCACAAATTTAACAAAGTAGCCCAAAAGCGGCGTTTTTTGTCTTCTTGAGAGATAAAAATACATAAAAAAAGTTTTTGAGCAAAATAAGACAAAAATAAGCCGAGAAAACACAAAACTTGGTCAAATATACTTTTAAGCAGTTTTTTCGCCAGATTTCGCTAAAAGAAAGTAAATTAAGTCTATAAAATTATATTATTTTTGTATTTTTCGAGCGTTTTAGTATGTTTTTCAGCAATTATTTCGCAAAATTTTGTTAAAAATAAGCCAAAAAAGCAGAATTATGCTGAAAATTATATAATTATATTCATCATTTTTCGAAAGTTCAAGCAGATTTTTAAAGTGAAAACTTTTTTTTTTCACGAGGAGTTTATCACAGCGTGTCAAAAATCACGAAATTGTTATAAAAAAAAAAGATTAAGTTATGATATTTTTACCCAACGCTTAGGCTTAACTTGATTATTTCGTCAAATTTTCTCGAAAAAAAAATCGAAAATCACCAAATTGGTTAAAAATAGTTCTATTTGTTCTTTACAAGATATTACTAAACAGAGTCGAAAATTGACAACTTATTTTGTTTTTTTTTTTCGAATGCTTTTTCAGTTAGAAACACAATTATTTTGCAAAATTTTGACAAAAACAAGCCACAAATTTAACAAAATAGCCCAAAAACCGCGTTTTTTGTCTTCTTGAGAGATAGATAAAAACACACAAAGTTTGAAAAAAAAGTTTTTGAGCAAAATAAGACAAAAATAAGCCGAGAAAACACAAAACTTGGTCAAACATACTTTAGGGCGTTCTAGTCATTTTTTGGAAATCGGATAAAAAATTTCAATTTTACTCACTAGTTTCTATAACAATATTACTTAATAAATAGAATGCCATTTCAAATAATGTAAAAGTGGAGAAGTTAATTGATTTTTTTTAAGATAAACTTCTACTTTGCATTTGGTTAGGAATAATTCCCAACGCAAAACATTAATTAGTTTCGCCAACATTAAACAATAATCAACGTCTTGTTAATTAACAAAATCAACATGTTTTTAAAATATTTGCAGACTTGTCCTTGACATTAATTATTATTTTTTTATCAGGGAGGTTCGGCGGAAGTCGAGTTAAAAAGAGGCGAAAAAATCACCCTGACAACAAACAAAGCCTATGCTGAAAAAGGCAATGCGAAAATCGTTTACGTCGATTATGACAACATCCAAAAAGTCCTAAAAGTTGGTAATCGTGTCTACGTCGACGACGGCCTTATGTCACTCGTTTGCAACGAAATCAAAGGCACTGACTTGATTTGCACCATCGAAAACGGCGGTATGTTGGGAAGTCGCAAAGGTGTCAACCTTCCAGGAGTCCCAGTCGATCTTCCTGCCGTTTCCGAAAAAGACAAATCCGATTTGAGATTCGGTGTCGAACAAGGTGTCGATATGATTTTCGCATCGTTTATCCGAAACGGAAATGCCCTTAATGAAATCCGTAATATTCTCGGTCCTGAAGGTAAAAACATCCTTATTATATCGAAAATCGAAAACCAACAAGGTATGCAAAATCTGGATGAGATTATCAAGGCCAGTGATGGTATTATGGTCGCTAGAGGTGATTTAGGTATTGAAATACCAACCGA
Organism: Tribolium madens; assembly: GCF_015345945.1. Classification (NCBI taxonomy): domain Eukaryota; kingdom Metazoa; phylum Arthropoda; class Insecta; order Coleoptera; family Tenebrionidae; genus Tribolium; species Tribolium madens. The sequence continues at coordinate 9,589,925 of NW_025401050.1, forward strand.
AAAAGTTTTCCTCGCTCAGAAAGCCATGATTGCTAAGTGTAATAAAGTTGGTAAGCCTGTGATTTGTGCCACACAGATGTTGGAAAGTATGGTAAAAAAGCCACGACCGACAAGAGCTGAGAGTTCGGATGTGGCAAATGCCATTTTGGATGGGGCTGATTGTGTGATGTTGTCGGGTGAGACGGCCAAAGGGGATTATCCATTGGAGTGTGTCCTAACTATGGCGAATATTTGTAAAGAGGCCGAAGCGGCAATTTGGCATAAACAATTGTTTCAAGATCTTACAAGCAAGGTTTGGAGGGTTTGAAAAAATGGGGGGGTGAATTGTTTTAATGTTGGTATTTGTAGGCGGTACCTCCTGTAGATGCAGCACATACTGTTGCTATAGCTGCTGCTGAGGCTGCATCCAAGTGTTTAGCTGCTGCTATTATTGTTGTTACGACGTCAGGACGGTCAGCACATCTCATTTCGAAATATAGACCGAAATGTCCGATTATTGCTGTCACTAGAAATGGACAAACGGCAAGACAGGCACATTTGTATAGGGCGATTTTGCCACTCCATTATGAAGGTGAGAAAAAAAAAATGAAGAAAGTGAAAGTCCAAAATGTGTGTTTGAAATATGACGTTTCAATCCAATTTCTTCAGATTCAACAGGTCTACAAATAGAAATAAACCATTGAAACGTCGTATTTAAAACACATTTTGGACTTTATTTGGAATAACCTTGACAATCTTTATTCTTACATCCACAGAAATCGTACCTTTTTTGTATTTTCTTTCTTTTCCTATAGTATTTGTAATAAGCTTTTTATTGTTGGATTACAAGTATTCAGGGTGAACCAAAAGTGATGCACAAAATTCATATTTTTATTTTGGTTCATTTTTCAAAAAAAATCCTTAAACAGCTCGATTTTATTTTTATAAATGCATAATTAATTTAAATTCAACCACTTTACTAATTGCTTGGAAAAAAATGCAAAAATGTTGAGATTTATATTCTTAATAAGCTGTGAAAAACAAACGATTAATTTTATTATTATTATTATTATTTTTGAGAACGCTGCGAATACGGTTGAAGATACAAAAAAAGTGTAGAGAATTAAATTTCCCACAAAAAAGTCCGCGAGACCATATTTCTATCTTCAACTGTTTAGGTTTAAATTAATTTTGTTTCTTGACCACCGGTAAAAATGGCCCGATTTCGTCGCTTGAGCGTCTTTGAACGCCTTTAGGACCTAAACCATTGAAGATAGAGGCATCATCTCGCAGACTTTTTTCTTGGAAATTTCATTCTCTACAACTTTCTTTTTTATATTTTTCTTGTATCTTTAACCGTATTCGCAGTATTTTCAAAAATATG
>NW_025401050.1:9592432-9603651 GCF_015345945.1 Tribolium madens
GCAGACTTTTTTCTTGGAAATTTCATTCTCTACAACTTTCTTTTTTATATTTTTCTTGTATCTTTAACCGTATTCGCAGTATTTTCAAAAATATGAGACGAGGCGCAAATTGCTAAATGTTTGAAAATGTGTGTTTGAAATATGAGGTTTCAATTCATTTTCTTCAGATAAAACAGGTCTACAAATAGAAAGAAAATKAAATAAACCATTGAAACGTCGCATTTAAAACACATTTTTGGACTTTATTTGGAATAACCTTCACAATCTTTATTTATTTCTATATCCACAGAAATCGTACCTTTTTYGTATTTCTTTTCTTTTCCTATAGTATTTGTAATAAGCTTTTTATTGTTGGATTACAAGTATTCAGCAGGGTGAACCAAAAGTGATGCACAAAATTCATATTTTTATTTTGGTTCATTTTTCAAAAAAAATCCTTAAACAGCTCGATTTTATTTTTATAAAAGCTTAATTAATTTAAATTCAACCACTTTACTAATTGCTTGGAAAAAAATGCAGAAATGTTGAGATTTCTATTCTTAATAAGCTGTGAAAAATAAACGATTAAATTTTTCACAAGAAATATGAGAAAAAAAATATTTAAAATCTGTGCTCCGCTTTATGTTTTTCAAAATGCTGCGAATACGGTTAAAGATACAAGAAAAATGTAAGAAAGAAAGTTGTAGAAAATAAAATTTTCTAGTAAAAAGTCCGGGATACCATACCTCTATTTTTAATGGTTTAGGCCTCAAAGACTTTTAAAACCGCTCAAGCGACGGATTCATTGCATTTTTACTGGTGATTCAGTGCCCGGGGGACACTTTAAAGCAATTTAAACCTAAATCGTTGAAGATAGAAATATGGTGTCGTGGACTTTTTTGTAGCAAATTTTATTCACTACAATTTTGTTTTTTACACTTTTTTTGTATCTTTAACCATATTCGCAGTGTTCTTAAAAATATTGGGCGGCGAACTGATAATTGTTTTAATTTATTTTTAATACTGTTTTCGATATTTTTGAGAACGCTGCRAATACGGTTGAAGATACAAAAAAAGTGTAGAGAACAAAGTTGTAGAGAATTAAATTTCCCACAAAAAAGTCCGCGAGACCATATTTCTATCTTCAACCGTTTAGGCTTAAATTAATTTTGTTTCTTGACCACCGGTAAAAATGACCCGATTTCGTCGCTTGAGCGTCTTTGAACGCCTTTAGGACCTAAACCATTGAATATAGAGGCATCATCTAGCAGACTTTTTTCTTGGAAATTTCATTCTCTACAACTTTCTTTTTTATATTTTTCTTGTATCTTTAACCGTATTCGCAGCATTTTCAAAAATATGAGACGAGGCGTAGATTGCTAAATGTTTGAAATTTTTTTAATTATAGTTTTCAATAAAATTTTTACATTGCCTTTATCTCTTTATATTTTTTTTATTACCGTTTTGCTCACCATTATGTAAATATAGCCATTTTTGGGACGTTTTTTTTTACATCGTGTGGTATCCTGGTTTTTAGGTATCCGTAATTTTGAATAATGTCATCATTATTTTTTTAATAGCAACCAACAGTTTTGTTGACTGTTTTTAGTAACTGCTAGATTCTTCTTTCTTCTTAAAAGAAAATATTACTAAAAACAATAAACAAAAATGTTAGTTGCCATTTAAAAAAATACTGATAATGTCGTTATTTAAAAATTATTGATGTTATAAATAATAGTATGTGTAATGAAGATGTCTCATTTACAAAAATTAAATTGAGCTGTTCGAGGATATTAAAAAAAATATTTTGCTAGTAAAACAATAAACTTTGAGAGAACAGGACCTAAGAAAATATTTTCCCTTTATTATGACCAAAAAATTTCTTACAAAAATGGATTCTTCAATAAATAATTTCAGTAACTGAATATTATTTGGCCTTAAATTTACTTAATTTACAAAAATCTATAGTGATCGCAGCTTTTTTATATTTTCACCATTTTTTCTCCTTCTGTTTTCTTAGTTTGTTGATTCATTCACAGTTCTGTTTATTAAATCGGATGTTTTTGCCTCATTTTTGTAATGGAATCACAATTTTTCTCAAGTGATCCAAAGTTTTGCATCAATTTTAACTTTTCCTCCTCTGTTTTTGCAGACTTTCAGTAGCTTTTTTACAATTTTCTTGGGCTCTTCTCCGAGATTCGTCCATTGGCTGAGGAAAATGACCATTTTTCGGGTTAAAAAGTTTTTTCGCATTTCTCTCTCTCTCTCTTACCCGTTTTTTTTAAATTTTCTTATGCTAATCGCAATTTCTCTCAATTTTTTATCATTTTAAGATTTTTAGTAATTTCAAAGTTTGGTTCATTATCCTGTTTAGAAAGAGTTTTTTCTAATCATTTTAAAGAATTCGTACTTTGCTTAACCGTTTTCAGTTGGGAAAGTTATTCAATCTTCAAGTGTGGAGAAAATTAAATAATAATGAAAAGAAAAAAATATAAAAAATATTAGTCATTATTTAAGATTACAAAAAGCGTAGTATTAAACTCTTGAGAAATGGTCATTTCCACTCATATGAATTACTCCACTTGTCTTCGACTCGTATCGTGGAAATGACCAACTTTCTCACTCGTTGAATAATATACTATTCTAAGTTTTTATTTTTTTCTGAATACTTTTATTTCTAATTTAAGCCGAGCGATTGGACGACTGGCTCAAGGACGTCGAGGCCCGTGTCAACACGTCGATCGAATTCGGCAAAGCCAAGGGTTTCATAAAACAAGGTGATCCAGTCATCATCGTCACAGGCTGGAAACAAGGATCTGGATTCACCAACACAATGAGGATTGTGTACGTATAAATCATCACATCTTGCTTCTGTGTTTGTCCATACTTCAAGGCCAAAGCCATACCGGTATTATTGTAGTATTTGTTTGCTTTTTTATGTTTTTTTTTGTTTTATTTATACCACGAAATATTTTTTCTTTCTTTACAGGAACGTCTAATTGTTGAATTATCATTTTTATTTATTTTGTTTGTCGTCTACGACACGTGTCATGTAGTAAGAAGTGTTGATATTATTTCACTAGCTTATCATGTAATTAATTTCTATGTAGATAAAGTATTGAGACATATTTTGTGACGAATAAAAATAGAAAAAAATTAAACCGATTTTTTTATTTCCAAAATATAAATTACACTAAACAGATAAAAATCTCACAATTCTTTATTTTTACGAGTTTTTACATCAACCACGAATCTTTTAATATCATCTTTCGTACTTTTGCCGGTAAAGTCGGCAGCAAACTTACCGTTTAAGAACAATTTGAAAGTGGGAAATATGTTTATGTCGTACTTATCAGTGAGTATAGGATTCGAACTGCAGTCAACTGAAGCTAATTGAGCACTGAATCCCTCTTGTTTCAAATCATTGGCGGCTTTCTGATAATCCGGTTTTATTTCTTTGCACTGTTTGCACCCTTTATTTAAAATTAATAGAATGTCACCATTACCAACCAAAAAAAAACTACTTACATGGTGCATAAAACAATACAAGCACCGCCGACTTGGATGCAATTTCTTGTTCAAAATTTGTATCTGTCAATTGTGAAACAATTTTCTGACTTGGACCATTGCCTTCTGGATCTGACATAAACGCAATGAAATCTTCGGCCTGAAAACACACTAAATGTGCTCTTTTTAACAATTAATAACAAAAACATACTGTCCGGCCTGAGTTATATGGCTTAACAAGTTTATTCAAATAACTGAAATACTTGATAGTTGGATAACCGCTAACTTCATGAGCCGAACAAACTCCCTGATAAGTCGTACAATCAACTGCTGCAAACTCAACTTTCGGATCATCCTTAAAATATTCAGCAGCTTTGGTAAATTCAGGCTTAGCTTTCTTGCAATGGCCACACCCTAGGGATTTTCACGTTTTTAGGTTGGACAAACTGACTTGTATTGACTTACAGGGTGCGTAGAAAATAACAAGTGCGTGTCGTTTTTTCTTGAGAAAACTTTTAAAATTCTCTTCGTTCAAATGCACAACATTGGATTCCTCCTCCGACCAGGGTTTCTCTGGTGGGGGCGGCGGCGGCGGCTCTTTGGGATTTTTCATAAACTCCACAATTTTCGTCGCTTCTCGTAAATTAACATCGAATTTGTGCTCCCCATATGTGAAGTATTTGATAGTGGGGTAACCTTTAACCGAGAAACGATCCGCAATACTCACTTCTTTTGTTGCATCAATGGCGGCCATCATCCCCGGGATCTGTATAGTGATTTTTAGTTTGTTAGGTTGGCAAAAATCACGCTACTTACCCCATCAGATTTGAGCTTAGCGGCGGCTTTTTCATATTCAGGCTTGATTTTCTTACAATGACCACACCAAGGGGCGTAAAACATTACAAGAAGTGAGGCTTCTTCTTTAACAACCGGATCGAAATTGCTTGTAGTCAAGTGGACGACTTCACTATCGACTTCGGACCATTCTTGTTCTTTGACTTTGACCGGTTTTGAAGGGTTTTTCATGAAATTAATGATAGCTTGACGCTTATTATCGCCTTCGTATTGGAATTTCATAACCCCGTTTCTGGGGAAATTAGAGTCAGAGTGTTGGTGAACGTGCTAATTGACGTATGACATTATTTTTTAAATAGCAAAAACAAAAACGCATTGCATTACGAAACGTATCTAAAGCGTGACTGTTAAACAATTAGGTGCCTCTAGACGCCTGTGCCCTTTTATCAATTATCAAAAATTTTGACTTGAAAAGTCATTTTAGTTCAGTGATTGGTACCCCTGATGGACGACTTATACAAAATGGCAGTTTTTTTCAAAGAAACTTCACTCAAAGACAGTAAATTAAACCACAAATGGTGTAAGGGTGTTTCAAATATTTATTTATATGAATCTAGACTAAAAAATTGCTCAAAAGGCACTAAATGTCACTTTAGTTTTATTTTATACGATTGGTACACCTGACACAATGACGTTTCCAAAAGTGAAAATGGCAGTTTTTCCCCGGAAAAAACATTGAATTGTTTAAGAAACGTTGAATCAAATTGGGAAATAATATGTAAGAAACGTTTTAAATACTTTTTAATTTTCAGGCGCCATCACAACAAATAATAAAAAAAGCCCACTACTAAGCAAGCTTTTGAGAAAAATACCTGGCATTCGTCTCAATCCTCTGAACAACGACAAAATAAAACACTGGACACTTATGTGTTGAATTCACCTGAAAATTCCAACTTACTTGTAATATAAAAGTGTGGGGAATCCCGTGATGTTGTACAACGTCCTAATGACGGCGTTTTCAGGTTTATTTACATCAATGGCGGCCAAGACTGAGTGTCCTTTCAGTTCTTTGGCTGCTGCCACATATTCTGGCTTCAAAGTTTTGCAAAAACCACACCAAGGGGCATAAAACATGACCAATAAAGGCTTACTCTCCTGTCTAATAAATTTAGCCAAAGTCTAGAATAGCGTGAATAAAATGGGTGAATTGTGACAGTGACACCAACCTCAGCATCTGGAATGTGCACAATATCACTAGCAGAGGCGTCTTCTTCCCAAGGTAGGTCCCCAGTGGGGTCCCTCATGAAGTTCACCATAGAACTAACAGTGAATTTCCTGTCATAGTCTCGATTAAATTCACCGTTTTTATAATGCTTGAAAATGTAAGGGTCAGGGGTGACTTTCAGTTTTTTACACACTTTTTTCGCTTCCCTAATTAAAAAAATATTATTTGAGTTAATTAAACAATAATTATGGTACCCAGAGCAATCCATTAAAAGCATGGTTCCTTGACCCTTGATAACATCAGCGGCTTCCCTAAAGACTTTGATCACTTGGGACGCCTGTTTTAACGAATTCGTGTAACAAACTAAAACGTTTGTTTTAGTCCTGATTAATTTTTTAAAATCTTTCATGTCGTAAACGTTATCAACAACAGCATTTTTTGTCTCCTTCGTTAAATGTATGTTAATTTCGAACACCAGAATCTGGAATATTGACTGACTTATTAAATTAGCTTTATTACATACTTACAAGAAAAAATATCGTGTGAAAATGCCTCATCTTTTTTGGACAATTTACGTGGAATTTTGAATTCAGTGACTTAAAACATGTTTTTTTTTTAAATAGTTTAAGTACTTCGAGACGTGGAATAGGTGAAACCCACACGAAATTGCGTTTTTTGAAGCCGGGATTCTGAAATGCAAAAAAATTGACAAGTTGTTGACTTTTGACAGATGAGTAGAAATCTGTAATACCGATTTAATTATTTTTGTTTAAATTAATTAATAAATTAGTCGGTAAAATTGATTAAAATAAGTGCGTGTTTGCAATTTTAATTTAATTGTTGTATTGGTATTAGGAATAAAAACGGTTAGGTAATGCAATGATTTTGACAGATGAAGTAGAAATCTGTAATACCGATTTAATTATTTTTGTTTTATTAAATAATTAATAAATTGGTCGAGAAAATTGATTAAAATATTTTCGTGTTTGTAATTGTAATTTAGTTGTTATTGGTATTGCGAGAACACGAATTAATAAATACGATAGGTTATGCAACCAATTAAACAATTTTAAATGGGATAATTTTGAGAACCCACCCCATGGGACGTCCCAGCGCAAGTCAACTGATAACTGTTATTCATACACCCAGCGGAATAATCGATGGTCCATCAGTTCGATCAAGTCAGCTTAACACGCGCAAATGTTCCTCCAACCGGGGTGATTAAAAAATGCCTCATTTTTGGGACTACTTCTCAAAAAGTCCGCATAAACAGCGGAATTTACAAGACGGCCTGTTTCAAATCGCGTCTCAAACATGCAATTTACTCGTTCAAGTGAACAACACGAACAACATTAGTTACGGAAATGGTAGTACAAATATTCATCTCAACGATATTTCCATCCCTTTAACGCGCCCCGAAGTGCCGAACCCGCAAAATGACACCGACAGGGAGCAACTGCTGGTCCTCATACCTCGGAAAATGTCGAAAATCAAAGGTCCAGGCTTGGGGAAACGCTTATCGGTAAAGTTCGTTTTTAGTAATGACCTTGAGCGAGAAATGAATGTCGGGGGTGGTTTTATGGAGCGCCAAGGTCAAGGGTGTTTACTTTTCAAAAATTTAAGCGCGTGTGTGACTACGAAACTGTGATTGATTTTTTTATGAAGTCACCTGTTATACCACGAAAATTCTTGCCTCGTTTGAGTAATCAACTAATCAATAATAATCATCATTATTAGTGTTATTACATTGAATGTAATTTGTAAAGCTGTCGATATTCTAGTCTTTTGGTAAACAAATTATAATCTAGAACATCAACATGATTATGATTAAGGCTTGGATTATACCGGGTGGGGCATCGGTTACGCGCACTTGATAAATCGCGACTTCAAATTAATTAAAACTAAGTAATTATTGATAGGGTATAATTTGAGAATTTTTCTAATTTTTTTGGATAATAAATGAGTCTGTAACAGTTTTGTGTGTTTTATGAATACTTTCTGTTAATTTACCTATACTAAATAAATCTGTACCTGTCAGCGCATCAAACTTTGATATCACAATTTCAAATTTTGACTTCGTTAGCCAAATAATCGCTTTTTTTTTATTTAAACACAAACCCGACCCGTGATTTATGACAAAATGGTATAATTTGCCAACAAAACAATCATTTATTATCAATTATTTAAAGTGTCTTTTTGTTGTAAACCTTGGAATCTTACCCCAATTGCAGTTCCCCATTGTCACCTAAATTTACGATGGCACAAGTAGAAGGTCATAAATAAAAATGATTTTCAAAGTTAAGATGGAAAATTGCGTTTAATTCAAAATCTAATTGGTATTTTTTTTCCTGATTTTGTAAACAATTGTAGGAAGTGAATCTGCGTAGGTCAGTATAAAAATTAGAATTAAATTTTTTGGGAGAAAATTACTTTTTTTTTTTTTGGCTTTGTTTGTGAATGAAAAATTACCAAAAAATTAGAGAATGTACCTTACTAATGCCCAGGTAAGTGTGAAAAAATTCAACAATTTTATTTAATTAGAAGTGGGGATTTTCTTTTTGGGCGTAACGGATGCCCCACCCGGTATGCAAAATGCATATTTGTTATTAAGAGGTATATCAACAAAATTTAAGTTTTCCATGCATTGATTAAAATAAGCCAAATAAAAAAATGCATATTTTGCATATTTTAGGAAATATTGCATATTTGTGCATATTTTCTTCAAGTCACAACTTTCCGATTAAAATTTCAGTTCAAGTTAAAAATAGGACAGTTTAAGAAAAATGATCCAATTACAATACAATATTTTACAATTACAATCGGTAATTCGTAAGCCAGACTCAAAAAATTAGTAAATTCGTCTTATACTGGGTGGGGTATCCATTACGCCCAAAAAGAAAATCACTACTTCTAATTAAATAAAATTGTTGAATTTTTTCACTCTTACCTGGGCATTAGTAAGGTACATTCTCAAATTTTTTGGTAATTTTTCATTCAAAAACAAAGCCAAAAAAAAAGTAATTTTCTCCCAAAAAATTTAATTCTAATTTTTCTACTGACCTACGCAGATTCACTTCCTACAATTGTTTACGAAATCAGGAATAACAATACCAATTAGATTTTTAATTATTTGTTTCCAAAAAATAATAATATAAATTAAAGTACATAATATACAAAAATATCTTATTTTGAGAACAAAAATTTGAGTTATTCGATTTTTGTTGTCAAAATTGCAATTTATTTAAAAAAAATATTTTTTTGAGCTGTAAAATAGATAGTTGTAATACTTTAGATCATGACCTTCATAAGAAAAATGTTTGTTTTTGATAGGTTGCCATTAAAAAAATATTTTTTTAGAACTTATTTATCCTTGATAAAACATCACATTTTTATTAAAAAATAAATACTTATTTAAATAAAGTACAAAGTTTAGTGTACTCGAGGATAAAAATTTATCCCAACTTTGATTTTTTATTGTTAAAAGTTTTCCAAATCGATGTATATTTGACATATATTGGAGCATATTTCTTAATATCTTATGCATATTTTTGTGAAAATATTTGTATATACAGGTGCGCCAGAACTCGCGTCCCAGAGAAAATTTTCGAGTAAGGTAAGATACCAGGAACATGAAAAAAATGTTTAAAAAATTCTCTGTTAAAAAATTTTGACATTTATTTTTTGACATTTGACTTTTTCCATATCTATTTAATGATACTGGTGTTTTTTTTACAATTCTTTAGTAAAGGGACAAAAATTTTGCCAATAAAAGCCACAAATAACATTGAACAGAGTTACAATTTGGGATAAAGCTTCCTTGTTTCCTCTTTTAATAGCCTATAGCAAAAAAACTTAGAAAATTATATTTCCAACAGAAACAAATAGAGTCAAAGTGCAAAATTTAAACCCTCATAACTTTGAAATTTTTATAGAAAACTTTTTTTTAACATTTTTTCCGTGTTCCTGGCATCTTACCTTCTCTGGGGCGCGAGTTCTGGCGCACCCTGTATTTAATTTATTATATTCAGCTTTCGATTTTAACAGAACTTAGTTAAGATTAAGTACAGAATGACTCAGCAAACCATTTTTTAAATAATTTTCAAAGTTTTCAATCATTTTAAAATTTCTACACTTCCTACATTTTTTCCTAGAAAGGATATTTTTATTTTTTTTTATTTTTATTTTATGATTCCTTCCTTCTTCTCCATTAATTCGGAGGCAGTTAATTAAAATAATCTTTTAAATATAACTCCACTGCTCTTAAAACTACACACTAAAATTACATATTTGCATATTTTGTTTTGTATTTTCCGAATTTGAATTTTTAAAATTGTTGACGGTTTTTTCAATAAAATTTATAAAATCGTTTATTGAAACTCCACAAAGGTTTATGCGCGAGTTCTGGCGCACCCTGTATATGCGCATATTTTACGAATTTTTCGTGTCTTAATTATGATTAACAAAGAAGTTCAATTTCCTCTAATACAAATCTAGTTATTATACGAAATTTTATTAAACTAGGTACTTAATTGTCACGTTATGCGAGTATTTTCAGCAATTTCCTCCGTAAAATTTCATTTAATATCATTTTAAAGAAATCCCTTGGTGCTTTTAATGTATTTGTTCGCAAACAAAGAAATATTTCAGTATTTCGTTTTGTACCTTTGGTATCAGATCTGTTTATTATTTATGAGAGGTATATGCATTGCGGTTTTTCACATTTACTAGACTTTTAAATGTTCTGTTTAAATGTTTCATTCCAAAAGTGACATACCATATATTAGAATGAAGGTGAGTTTTTGTTAAAATTGGTGATTAAATCGATCGGAAAATTTGTATTTATGACCAATTTTCGGGCTAAAATTAGTCTTTTACGAGGTTTGCGTGTTGAAATGGGGTGCAAGTTGCATTTCCACGTGTCAAATAAAGACAGTAATGAGGTTTCAACACTGTGGTAGTCACTGTTTCTATTTTACTATTAAACTGTTAAAATTTAAAAATAATTAATTATGTACAGGGTGTGCCAGAGCTCCGTATTTCTTCGATTACTTTAACAGTAAAGAAGATAACGAAATGCGGTTTTTTTGGACCATAGACATTCATTTTTTCTATGGTCCAAAAATATTTTTGGCATTGTAGGTAATTCCTATATAGGGTGGCGCAACAAAGTTATATTTTTTCTTATGGAACACCCGGTATATTATGCGCTTATTTGAAAGAGTTTTTAATTCTAAGAATATCCATATTATGGGTCTATCATTTATTGGCAATTTTATGAAAAAAAAAATACCATTCTTGAAAAATCACATCGGCTTCGCTAGAAAGAAAAAGTGAATAAAAACAATTGCAACTATTTTTACTAAGTCTGGTCCTAAATTATTATGGTAGAAATTCAATCAATGTTTTGCAGAGTATTGAGATTCGCAAAAATCAATTTTAAATTATTCTATTTAGCGTTAAAAAAAGTAAACCAGATATACTCAAAAACGAATAACGTTTCATTACTATAATAACATTTTAAAAACTTTTTCCACAGTAAAATAAATATCATTGTAACCCTTTTGAATTCGAGATAACTAAACTTAATTATAATTTAATAAACCCTGATACCAAAAGTGCTAACAATAAATTATGCTTTTAAAATAAAGAAAAATATCCGTCCCAGTACAATATTCTATAACTAAATACATTTTTTTCAAACTAAATTAATAAA
>NW_025401050.1:9604031-9607433 GCF_015345945.1 Tribolium madens
TGAATTTTCTAAGCAATTTTACTTAATTAATTTAACTTTTAAAATCCGTTGATTATAAAAACTTGAAGTGGCTAATTTTGTAAAGATAAAACTTTTTTAGTAAAAAATTGATTGCTAACTCATTTCAATTGCCCATGTAATGAATTTTGTATAAAATATCAACTTTTCAATCCAATTAATACTGCTGGGTTAATTAAAGTAGTTTTTTTTTTAATTTAATTAATTATGTAATTTAAATTAATCAAATACCTTATTATAGCACAATAATACCTAATACACAATATCTGTCTTTAATATTTAACGCGCTATGTAGTTGAATGAAAAAGTGTAAATAATTAATTACTAAAGGTTACTCGTATTTAGTTGCAATATATTATTATTTCATTATTTTGTTAACCTAGTTCTCTTTATGTCGGTACGTTATAAATAAATGTTTTAAATTGATTTCAATTTACATCTATTTATCAAAGTGAATAAGAAATATTTTCTCAACAAACCATTAAATAAATGTTTGGATAATTGGGTAATTTATTCTTATTTATACACCTACATTAAAAAAAAAACGGGAAATGAAATTTCTCCAATTGTAAATTCGATTTTAGTTGTCAATATCAAAAATACAGGGGGAAAATTATGAATTTAGAAAAATAATAATTTGTTCAAATATCACCTATTTATTTTTCAACTGACATGTCATCAAAATATTTTAACCTGTTATTTTTAAACACGTTCACCCATAGAAAAATTGAAAAAAAAACTCTTTTAATGACATTTCTTGTTTTTTTTTAATGTAGCTGTACATTTTGCAGTACATAATTTTCATTCTTAAGTTTATGTTCAGAAATATAAAAATTTTCTAACACGAGTAAACGCTATAATAGCATTGTTTTTTTAAAGTTATCAAAAAAAAATTGAAATTATTACTACAAGGCGAAGGTACAAGGTGTTTATAAAAGATCGGATATCAAGAGTATTGTGAAAATTGCATAAACGTTAATCTTTAATCATGTAATGTGATGAATATGAATTAAAACCAAGTTTTTCCAGAACAAACTAAAAGTCAGTCAAGATTCTCGGGAGCACCATACAATGTTTTACCTACTCTCTGTAGTATTTATATTGTAAATGTTTTGTCATTTCATTAAACATAAAATGCGATTTTTACAACACCCTTGATATACATTCTTTTATAAACATCCTGTATAAGAAAAAAAGAAAACCCAATGTCACAGAATTAAGTACATTAATTAGTAGGACATGCAACAATTTAGTGGTTTCCACTTTTTTCGATTTTTTTAATATTATTGTTTTCCATACCAAAAATGATATTTTTTAACATAAGACATTTGACATGTCTATTTTAATTTGCTTCAATTAAAAATAAACGCCATATTTTGTAGAAAACTAATTATTACGCAAAGGTGAAAAAACTAAACATAGAAGTAAACAATTTGATAAATTGGACAAAATGTTATTTTGTTTGAAAAAATCGCTTATGACTTTTTCTCGTAAAGTCACAACTGTTGACATAATTTAGTTACTTCTATTGCCAACATAGACACAACCTACACAAGCTAGGTGTTGCCAACTTTGCAATAAATTAAACGGCCATGCCACTAAGTGAAAAGATTTCGTAATTACTGTGATTAATTAAAGAAATGTAGCTTTTATTTGTGATCATTGATCAAAACGAATGTATTTTTTTGTTGAATGCTCCATTATTTTAGTAATTGAGTAGGCAACCAACTATTCACATCAAATTCAATAGTTCATATTTTTCCAAATAAAAAATTGTTCAACGATAATAATTAACATTTTTTTAGTTTTACAATTTACTTTGCGTTTATTTTCCTTTTATAGAAATTTTTTCCAAAAAATGGTAACACTAACCCAACTTTTTGCCAACCTTGCCACAAAAGAAAGTCCATTCATTTTCATTGGCTCACCTTATCTCTAATTTTAAATCAGATATCGTCAATAATTAACTAAATCAGAATCAATGGAACAATGAAAGTGAGGTTACCTTCGAAAAAATTAAGTGTACGACCCGAGAATTTTTATTTAATTTTTCAAGCATGTGGCCATTTTCAGACTGTGTTAGAAGACCAGGGGGGCCATCTCGACGACGACAATCACTTATGGGGCCACAGCCACAACCAGGACTGCGACGGCAGTCCCATTCGAAAGTAACTTGAATTAAAATAAATTTTCAAAACTAATTTGAAATTCCAGCAGATGGGGTGAAAAAAACAAATGGTGTCGGCCTTCCTGCATCCCCATTTCGTTAATCTGCGTTTTGATCTTCCTCGTAGTTCTTTTACCCCTTTTGGACCACGCCACTGAACGGGCTTTGGAGGACTTGAACAGGGCCGTACTAGAACCCTGTAACACTTGTAGTCCATCACTGGTGGAAAGCATCCCCGAAGGCCTCATTTTCAACAACAGTCTTGTGCACTCTTCAACGTTCGAAACGTGGTTCAATTTGATCCAATCGGCGGAAAGGACTATAGAAATAGCCTCATTTTACTGGACTTTGAGACAGTCAGAAGTGTACCCCGACCCGTCATCAGTCAAAGTAAACACTCTCGAGTAAAATACACGATTTTTTCTACTGATTTTTAGGGCGAGATTATTTTCCAAGCCTTGTTGAAGGCAGGAACCGATAGGAGGATTTCAATAAAAATAGCACAAAATTCGCCGACTCAAGATAATCCAAATGTGGATACTGAGCTTTTAGTTAAGCGAAAAGCAGCTCAAGTGAGGAGTTTAAATTTTGCAAAATTGCTAGGTGGGGGTGTGTTACACACGAAATTTTGGATTATTGATAGGAAACATGTGTATATCGGGAGTGCTAATATGGATTGGAGAGCTCTAACTCAAGTAATGTCAACTTATTTTTAACAATTTGAATTTTTTTATTTATTATTATTTAGGTCAAAGAAATGGGGTTGGTGATTTATAATTGTAGTTGTCTGGCTGAGGATCTGGGGAAGGTTTTTGATGTGAGTATTTGATTTTTGATGAGACTATTATACAGGGTGTTCCGTCTAAACCCCACTTTAGAAGTATTGGGAGTTGGAATGTTCGTATCTATTTGAAAAATGGTACATAGCCATAAACCATTATGTCCTCCTAAATGAAAATATTTTCAAGATGGCGGCACTTCCGCTTATACCGGAAGTCGGTCTCAACTTTCTTATTTTAAATGGAAAGGTATATTTTTTACTGCGTTTTTGGATTAATCGGGTTATTTTAAGGAAGTTTTCATCAGCTTTTCCTATACCTAATTTTAGCCGTTTTTGAAATATAATATATATAATCTAAAAATTTTTGAATCTGCACCTTCCAATTAAAAAATCGGTAACTCTGCCATTTTTTAAGATTTTAAATTTGTTTTTTTTA
>NW_025401050.1:9607843-9615570 GCF_015345945.1 Tribolium madens
TGAGGTTATTTTTGTTATAATTCAAATACTCATAACTTAATTTTTTCAAATGAAATTACCCAATTTTTATTTTACTAAATAGAAGAGAATTTAATTGTGCATTGATCTGTATTAACATTTCCTATACCTAAATTTAATAATTTTCAGGTTATGGACTTTTTTTTAAGACTACAGAAATTTTATTACTAGCCATACATATCAAAATTTTCTCTAAACAAACGTCAACAGTAAATTACTATTTGACAAATAGTGCCAAAATATGGAGAATCAAAGTTATGCAAACTTAATTATTATTGATAGGTTCTGCCATGCGATCATTATTTAAAGCTAAAAAGTAAGAAAAAATTATTTTTGTTTAATGAACGACGTCATAATTTTGTTACACTCTCCATAAATACAAAATAAATTAATTAAATCTAAGTTTGAGTAGCTTTGACTCTACATATTTTGGCACTATTTGCTAAATAGTAAGTCACTGTTGAGGTTTATTGAGAAACAATTTTGACATTTTTGATTTCCATAGCAAACTATACGAAAACGTAATAAATTTTCGGCAATCTTAACAAAAGTCACCATAACTTAAAAATTATTAAATTTTGGTAGAGGGAATGTTAATACAGATCGATGCACAATTAAATTCTCTTCCATTTAGTAAAATAAAAATTGGGGTATTTCATTTGGAAAAATTGAGTTATGGGTATTTGAATTATTACAAAAGTAACCTTAAAATTATATGGTTTGTTAATTTTTTTTCAAAATTTGAAAACACAGGAAGAAAGATCTAAACTGTATCTTTCAAATGCCAAAAAACGAATTCAAAATTTTAAAAAATAGCAGAGTTACCGATTTTTAAAGTGGAAGGTGCAGATCCAAAAATTTTTAAAAAACTCAAAATATTTCAAAAACGGCTAAATTTAGGTATAGGGAACGCTGATGAAAACTCTCTTAAAATAACCCGATTAATCCAAAAACGCAGTAAAAAATATACCTTTCCATTTAAAATAAGAAAGTTGAGACCGACTTCCGGTATAACCGGAAGTGCCGCCGTTTTGAAAATATTTTCATTTAGGAGGACTTAATGCATTATGGCTTTGTACCAATTTTCAAACAAATATGATTATTCGAACTCCCAATACTTTTAATGTGGGGTTTAGACGGAACAACCTGTATATGGCCATTGATCGTAGATAAAATTTGGTTGTTTTCCTTGTTTTTGATTTTTTTTATTTCTGTGCTAGGTGTATTGGAAATTGGGTGAAGACGGAGCGAAAATCCCTGATCAATGGCCCTCCAATTTGTCCACAAATATTAATGTGAATACTCCTATGAACCTCACTATCAGTAATGAAACCTTTCAAACATACATATCGGTAAGAAGCTAATTACTATTGATTTTCTAATTGATATTGGATGATTTATAAAAAACAGCAGTAGAATTTTACTTTCCTTATCCTATAATCCGGCAGTTGGCACTAATGCAATTTTTTTCCATATAAGTAGGATAAGGTAAGTCGTGTGATTTTTTATTTATGACCCGATTTCAAAAATGAAAAAAAATAATTAAATGGCTTAATTAGTACAAGCTGACAATTTTAGATTTTTTCTAATAAATGTCATACTACTTGTGTGTTTTGGACTATATTCAACTTTCTCATTTTAAATAGGGACCTATATTTTTTATGATTTGGAATTTATTATTTTTTATTTTATTTATTTTATAAAATTTTTATTATTTATTTAATTTATTATATTCAGCTTTCGATTTTAACAGAACTTAGTTTAGATTAAGTACAGAGTGACTCAGCAAACCATTTTTTAAATAACTTTCAAAGTTTTCAATCGTTCTGGCGCACCCTGTATAGCCTAAAATGTACTATGACATTTGGAAAACTTATAAATTAAAAGCCAGTTAATTAATTTTTTTAATTTTTCAAATTTTACAGCGCCTCACCATGATTTTGCGACAATAATCATTTTGAACCATAAATATTCGAATTGAGTTGTAACTTTTCGATATTAAATTAAATGATTTGAAATTTACCAAACGAGCGAAGCGAGTCTTAAAACTTTTAAAATAATCATCATTAAGAATTAATACTATGTTTATTTCCGATATGTTATTGTATATCAGGTGAATTAAATTTTCTCAGTCCATAAAAAGTACTTTTAATTAAATTAAAATTATGAAAAAAATTATAGATTTTTAAATAGAACAGTTTGTCCATTTTTTTACTTTAAATTTGAATTTAGAATTTTAATTAGAAAGAGGCCCTATAGATAAAACTTACTAACTTACTATTTACACTTGAGTGCAAAAAAAAACCCAAATTGTCAAATTTTTCAGATTTACATAGTTTGAAAAAGTTTTTCCCAAAAAAATTAATTTGATAGAAATTTGGAAGGTATAAACGTCATTTTTTGTAGTTGTAATAAAGGTTTGCGACTTGAATGGATATTTCAAATACTTTTTTAAGAAAAAAATTTAAAATCGTTTTTTAAGAACAATTTTTAGAAATTTTTTAAATAGAATAACTTAACTATGAATTTTTCGACAAAGACTGTTTAAATAGAATTAAATTTTTGTCAATAAAAATTTGCATTTGAGTTACCATTAAAAAAACTAAACAAAAGAAAAATCTAAAATTTTAATTTGTGAAAAACGCTTGAACACCCCTTGTAGTAAAAAAAAATCGATTTTTGGATCTAAAAGGAGAATTTATTGGTAACGGAACACAATTGAGTTTAAATATGAGTAAATATCAATACCACTCTGTATGTTTTTAGAATAAAATAACGAGAAAAATCATTAAATTAAATATACAGGGTGGTTCGTCTAAACCCCACATTACAAGTATTGGGAGTTTGAATAATCGTATTTATATGAAAATTGGTACATAGCTATAAACCATTAAGTCCTCCTAAATGAAAATATTTTCAAGATGGTGGCACTTCCGCTTATACCGGAAGTCGGTCTCAACTTTCTTATTTTAAATGGAAAGGTATATTTTTTACTGCATTTTTGGATTAATCGGGTTATTTTAAGGGAGTTTTTATCAGCTTTCCCTATACCTAAATTTAGCCGTTTTTGAAATATTTGGAGTTTTTCAAAAATTTTTGATTCTGCACCTTCCACTTTAAAAATCGGTAACTCTGCCATTTTTTAAGATTTTGAATTCGGTTTTTTGGCGTTTCAAAGAGAAAGCTTAGATCCTTCTTCTGGTGTTTAAAAATTAAAAAAAAAAACATATCCCATAATTTTAAGGTTACTTTTGTAATTTTGCTATTTTGAACAAAGTAAGTGTTCTGAAAAAATACCATATCTTGAACCCCAGAGTTCACCGTTGTCTTTCAACCCTTCTGGACGAACCAACGATATCGACGCTTTACTCAACGTCATCCACCACGCCGAAAAATTGATTTACATCGCCGTCATGGATTACTTCCCCTTGACCATTTACACGCCAAAAATGAAATTTTGGCCGAAAATCGACGATGCCTTAAAAACAGCCGCCATCGAAAACAACGTCAAAGTAAAAATGTTGATCAGTTGGTGGAACCATTCGAGATCGTCGGAAGACAATTTCTTAAAATCACTTGCTTCCATTAATTTGGCGTATCCAAGAGTATCGATCGAAGTGGTAAGTGTGAGAAAAAAAAAAAGAAAAACACATTGTGTAACACTAATTCTTTTTCAGCGACGGTTTATTGTGCCTTCAAACAAGGAACAAGAAAAAATACCTTTCGCTAGAGTTAACCACAATAAATATATGGTTACTGACAACACCGCTTTTATAGGCACTTCTAATTGGTCGGGAGATTATTTCATTGATACGGCGGGGGTTTCTTTTGTTTTGCATGATCCGGTGTTTGACAGGAATGGCAGTGAAACCACTCTAAGAAGCGAACTACAAGCCGTATTTGAAAGAGATTGGAACTCTAATTACTCATTTCCATTAACATTTTAAATGGTTTACTGAGACATTCAACTTGTTTAATTTAAGACAATTATTTTTCCCGTTTACACGCCATTTTCTACTTTTTTTCTGTTTCATATTTAAAAATTGTAAGTGCCTCATTAAAATTGTATTTTTTTAAAACTTTTGCTCATATAAATCATGTTAAAAATAACACAATGTTAGATATGTTGTTTGAATCTTTGCGAAAATAAATTTTTGGGAACTAAATGTGTTGTTGTCCAAGGGGTCATTAAAGTTGAAGTGGAGTGCACGTCGATCATTAAAGTTGCACTAGAGTGTACTTCACAATTCGAATTGTTTTTCAAACCTAATTACACAATTATCAAATGGAACAAACAAATATTGATTAAAAATGCTTAAAGTACGATTTTTTCATTGGAGTAATTGTAAATAAGCCAGAGAATTATTATTAATTTAGTTCAAAGTTTGTGACTTTAGCCACCTGTCTGTCATCTGTCACTTCGCCATTAAAAAAGTGTGGTTATGTGCGTGTTATTGAACTGTATCAAATTTCGCCCCAAATAAACCCACAAGTTGCGTTTTGGCCTTGCAATGGAACTCTCGCCGCCGGTGAAGCCCCCTCGG
Organism: Tribolium madens; assembly: GCF_015345945.1. Lineage (NCBI taxonomy): Eukaryota > Metazoa > Arthropoda > Insecta > Coleoptera > Tenebrionidae > Tribolium > Tribolium madens. The sequence goes on from NW_025401050.1 coordinate 9,612,406, forward strand.
GGCGTGAAACCGGTCAAGGAGACGGTAAGTTGTCAAACTTCCGGTGCCCCAAAACGCCCCTTTTTCCCAGAGCGGTCTTCTGATGTCGGTGATTCGCACCCTGTCATCAAGCGAGACCAACGAACAGCGCGACAAAGAGAAATCAAAATTGGAGAGCGAGTACAAAAACTGTGATAAAAAACTCGACGAATTGGTGTCAAAACATGAAGTGGATTTGGCTAAAGTAAGCAAAAACGCCGATAAAAACACTGGAAATTCGATTAAAATCGCAGGTTATGCAACAATTCGCTTCAATTTCCCAAATCGTGAGCGACAATCGGCTCAAAATCGCCAAAGTGAAGGAGAATTTGCAAGATTGTAAAAGGAAGTTGCGTTGTCGCAGGGACGAGTTGCGGAATTTGTGGCTTGAGGGGCTCGAGTACAAGTACATGCTGCAACTGCTCGAGGAAATGTAATTCTCGTAATTGTTTTAATTCAATTGAAAATTGAAAATTTCAGTGAGAAAATGAGTCAAGTGCCTGATCGTTTATCGAACTTTATGTCCCACAAACAGTATTTGCATGCAACTGAGTTGCTTGTCGAAGCTGTCACTTTAGGGAAGAATACTCTAGAAGGCGTGGAAAGTCTCAAAGAGCTCAGTCGCGAATTGGAACAAAAGAAGGAGCAACTCCATTTGCAACTTTTCACCGAATTGAAAGAGCATTTGTTTACAAGGCCAGCTCAGAGAATTCTGGCTCTGAGGAGGCAGGAGTCGGGGCGTGAGAATTTCATGATAAATTCACCTTTGCAGAGGAGCACGGAATTGAGATTATCGAGGAATCGGATGACAGTGAGGAGAAATATACTAGAAAGCGCTCAAAAGTATTATCAAATTTTAAAATAACACAGGGAGACAAAAAAAGTCATGTCGTGACAACTTGTCTCAGTGAGACAAATCAAATGCACTAAAAAAAAATTCAAAAAGTCCACACACTTAGAACTAAATAATTTTTTTCTAATTTAAATGAATTTAAAATACTAATTTTAAAAAAATCATTACTCAATAACTATTAGGCCGATTTCCTTCAAATAAAGACCATTATAAAGGGATGGACTTGCCCTTTAGAATGATATGAAATTTGAAATTAAATATTGGCAAACTTTTCTTCGGACAGTGTTCGAAGAAGTTGGAAGTAAATCGAAGAAATCTAAGAAAAACCCTGTTTGTCACCATCGTGTAGAGCATCTTTTTATTAGTAAGAATCCAAATTTTTAAAATAATATAAGTAGTTTTTAAGATATGATTTTTTGAAGTTAAGGTTTGCTAATCAAGTATTGCTCCATAAATAGAACAGTTTATCCATTTTTTTACTTTGTTTACTTTTCATAATTTTAATTAAATTAGAAAGAGGCCGTAGGTATAGATAAAACTTTATTTTATTTTATTTTTATTATTATTATTTATTATAATTATTTTAATAATTGAGTAGGCAACCAATTATTCACATGAAATTCAATAGTTCATATTTTTCCAAATAAAAAATTGTTCAACGATAATAATTAACATTTTTTTAGTTTTACAATTTACTTTGCGTTTATTGCGTTTTTTCTTTTATTTAGTACTATATGTTCTACTTTTACTAATTATTGTTTAAAAAAATATCAAAGTTGAAAAAAAATTTGTTGCATAGTGTATAAAAAATTGACGTTAGCAGTAAGCTTATTAAAAGTAAACAAAACAAATAAATAATAATATAATAAATAATTAACCAAATTAAATGTTTTTCCGATTTGTTATAAGTATGTAATTAGTAGAAATTTGAAAAAAAATTGGCAATATTTTCTTTCATTTGCTGATTTTTGACATTACAATAAAAAAGCTGAATATAGCCTAAAATTATGACATTTGGAAAAATTATAAATTAAAAGCAAGTTAATTAATTTTTTTAATTTTTCAAATTTTACAGCGCCTCACCATGATTTTGCGATAATAATCATTTTGAACCATAAATATTCTAATTGAGTTGTAACTTTTCGATATTAAATTAACTGATTTGAAATCGAACGAGCGAAGCGAGTCTTAAAACTTTTAAAATAGTCATCATTAAGAATTAAGACTGGTTTATTTCCGATATGTTATTGTATATCAGGTGAATTAAATTTTCCAAGCCCATACAAACTACTTTTATTAAATTAAAATTATGAAAAAAATTATAGAYTTTTAAAGAGAACAGTTTGTCCATTTTTTTTACTTTGTTTACTTTTCATAATTTTAATTTAATTAGAAAGAGGCCGTATAGATAAAACTTTATTTACACTTGAGTGCAAAAAAAACCRCAAATTGTCAATTTTTTCAGATTTACATAGTTTGAAAAAGGTTGTTCCCAAAAAAATTAATTTGATGGAAATTTGGAAGATGCCTGACAAATATGAAATTGTGAATTGTGACAAGGTCAACGTCAATAAACTGACATTTATTAACAGGAAAATTATAATAAAAAAAATCAATGTGCGTTTTTTTGCACTCAAATTTATAAACGTCATTTTTTCTTGTTGGTATAAAGGTTTGCGACTTGAATGGATATTTCAAATACTTTTTTTAAGAAAAAAAAATTAAACTTGGTTTTAGTTGAGAATTATTTTTAGAAATTTTTTTGTAAACCTATTAACTTTTGACAAAGACTGTTTAAATAGAATTAAATTTTTGTTAATAAAAATTTGCATTTTGGGTTACCATTAAAAAAAAAACTAAACAAAAGAAAAATCTAAAATTTTATTTTGTGAAAAACGCTTGTTTCCATACATAAAGGAGGCTCATATAACGTCTTTGATCTACCTACATACTGTAAAAATATCACTTTAAAAGTGATAAGTAAATCGAAGGAATCTAAACGAGTAATTTTTTTTTTCATCATTACCATCGTGTAGAGCATTTTTTTATAAGTTGTAATCCAGATTTTCAAGCATTTGCTGAGAACATTTAAAAAAAAAGTTCAGAAAGCTAGAACAAAGTGAACAAATTTGAATCTGAATGGAAAGTGATTTAATTTGAAAAAGATTTGTTCTTATATTTAAAGCTACTGCTTTAAAMTTCTMGATCCTTTTTGCTCAATGATCAGTGATCATTTTTAGAACAAAAAAACTCTTTATTTGCTTTAATTAGTACCTAGGTACTCTTTGTTTGTT
>NW_025401050.1:9617232-9620134 GCF_015345945.1 Tribolium madens
TAAAATAAAATAAAGTTTTATCTATACCTACGGCCTCTTTCTAATTTAATTAAAATTATGAAAAGTAAACAAAGTAAAAAAATGGACAAACTGTTCTATTTATGGAGCAATACTTGATTAGCAAACCTTAACTTCAAAAAATCATATCTTGAAAACTACTTATATTATTTTAAAAATTTAGATTCTTACTAATAAAAAGATGCTCTACACGATGGTGACAAACAAAAAAAAATTGCTCGTAGGGTTCTTCTTAGATTACTTCGATTTACTTCGAACTTCTTTGAACCCTGTTCGAAGAAAAGTTTGCCAGTATTCAAATCAAATTGCATATCATTCTAAAGGGCAAGTCCACCCCTTTAGAATGGTCTTTATTTGAAAGAAATCGGCCTAATAGTTATTGAGTAATGATTTTTTAAATTTAAAGTATTTTAAATTCATTTAAATTTGAAAAAATTATTTAGTTCAAAGTGTGTGGACTTTTTGAATTTTCTTTTAGTGCATTTGATTTTTTAAAATTTGTCAAGTTGTCACGACATGACCTTTTTTGTCGCTCTGTGTAATCTCTTATTCAAAATTGTTTCCAGACTTGACAATTTTAACGTTGTTGAAGATTTAACAACCACGAATCCTGAAGAAAACTCTTATCATTTCATTGTTATCTTAATTAAATGTCTGGCTTTATTGGATAAACTTCCCTTCGCCGTGAATAGGATTAAGGAAGAAATGCAAGTTTTTTTATTAGGGATCATTCAACGCACCACTCAACACATTAAAGACTTCGCTGGTTTGCAAACCGAAACTGATTATAAACACGCCTTGAAGGAGTTAGTTCAAACCTTGTTTGAGCAATTTAAAGAAGTGGCAGAAGCACAAACGGTTTTTTTGCGTAATATTGAAGTACATAACAGTCAAGTCAATACTTACAACATCCAGTTTTATTGGACGCAAGTCCAAAATGTTGTTGAAATTCTCCTAAATGAGTATTTGGACGTTCAAAACACTTCAACTGAGTCTCAAGTGATCAACAATTCGGATGTTAACGATTTATCCTCGTATTTTGGCCGCCGAAAGCAACCCATGTTTGTTGGTTTACTTGTTTGATTTGTTACTAAATTATTTTTGCAGTAAAAAAAAATCCCTGTTTAAATTCGACAGTTCGTCCAGTGCCCTTACACTAAGCAGTAGTTTGAAGTCGACTAAAAATGATAAAATTCTAGTTTGTAAGCCTCATTCTAACAATATCTTGATTGTTTTCATTCCGTTCATGTGTTTTATTGAGGATATTGAGCAAGTATTGGGCCAGAATGGGTAAGTAAATGTCACTTGTCAAAAATATGTCGTTCGGTGTACCGGACATTGTGTCGATTTCAGGCCGTGTCAATTGCACCGTTTTATAACCCAGTACGTGTCTGAAGTCTATTTGAAACGAAAATCGGATGAAATAATCGAACAAATCGAGACTGCGGTTCGGGCTACTGATGCATGGAAAGCTACAGTTCTTCTCGATTGTACGGCTGATTATAAACCACTTTTGGTCGTATGTTAGCCCCCCAAAAAACTAAGTAAAGATTGCAAAAGTTGAATTTTAGAGTAGTGTCAGTGTTGAGCGTTGCATACGGGAATGGAAGGCCGTTTTGCAAGCCTTGCCGATTTATAGTGAACGAATTGCTGTTTATTCGTGTAAAGCCTTGAAAGAGTACAAAGATACGTGTTTTGCCGCCTATTCTGGCATAGTACAGCCCCATTCCGAGGATAGGAGGATCTGCAGCGCAGCCTGGTTGAAAGATGAGGATATTAGCCGATTTCTTAAGTGAGTAAATAATAAATAAATCGTGCTTCTATTAAAAAAAAAAACAATCAAAAGGTTTTTTCCTACGACCATATACGAAACTAGATCATAACGCACCAATTACATATGCGCGAAAATTGGCAATATCGTGCGATTTGTTTTCGCACTGTGTGTTAGAAATCTAACGCACGATTCACACTTGAATGTTTTGTATTTTTTCATTTAACGTATTTTTTTTTGTATCCATTATAAAAAATAAATCGAAAAAAAAATATGTTCGTAAGAAAAAAATTATTTATGGTCGTAGGAAAAATAGTGTACAAAACTTGCAGGAAAGTGTCTAACGCACTCGCGGTAACTTTCCCGCTTGTGTGTTATTTATCACTTTCCGTCTGATTATGTAATATACTATTTCAACCAGTGAACAGATGAAGCAAGTTTTTTCCCGCAACCCTCAAATACTTTTTCTTAGTAAAACTAAATTTGTAGAAAGATAGAAGAACACTGTCTAATTTTACTACCGTACAAATTTGAAACTGTTTTTCATTTAAATAAAAGGTGGTTTTACAATAATTATTTTAACAATTTAAAAATATCGGATAAGGTTTTATGTTTGTAATGATCTTCTGATGTTTTTTTAAGCGTATACAAAAAAAATGTCATTGAAATCCCTAAAATTAATTTTTGTCGAACTCAGTAAAATAGTACGTAAAATTGTCATGTTATACAGGGTGCGCCAGAACTCGCGCCCCAGAGAAAAATGCCATATAAGGTAAGATACCAGGAACATGGAAAAAATGTTAAAAAATAATTATCTATAAAAATTTCGATTAATAAAATTCTCGTAATTTTTTAGTTAAAATAATCAAAAGAAAAGTCTTATTTAAAATGTATCAAAAACCCAACAAAAGTTATTCCTTTATAATATTAARGATTTTTTTTAAATATTTTAGAATGACTTTTCAGATATTTAATTTATTATATTCAGCTTTCGCTTTTAACAGAACTTAGTTAAGATTGAGTACAGAGTGACTCAGCAAACCATTTTTTAAATAACTTTCAAAGTTTTCAATCATTTTAAAATTTTTCCTAGAAAGAATATATTTTTTTTTT
>NW_025401050.1:9622019-9628290 GCF_015345945.1 Tribolium madens
TTTAAATGGCAACCCACTATAAAATCATTTTTCTCATAAAAGCTATACTCGTAAGGATTACAACTATCTGCTTTATATTTAATTTTTTCAAAAAAACTCAAAACAAAAAATTTCGCTCTGAAAATACGATCACATTTTTTATATTACTTTAATTTATATTATTATTTTCTGGAGGCAAATGATTAAAAATAAAACCGCTTGGTTCCATAGTTTATATTCACCCTGTATAACTCCACTGCTCTTAAAACTACCCAATAAAATTACATATTTGCATATTTTGTTTTGTATTTTCCGAATTTGAATTTTTAAAATTGTTGACAATTTTTCGGTTTGTTGTTTTTTACGTGGGGAGGCATTTACACTCACTATAATAAAATTTATAAAATTATATATTGAAACTCCACAAAGGTTTATAATTTTCTTGTAGAGAAATAATTATTTCATTTTAAAAAATTACGGTTCAGGCTAGGCAACAAACTGTACAGTTTTTGCACAGAATTTCTAACAATTTAAACATTTTGATGTTCAAGAAACTTAAACATTTGTCCATTTGTCTACTGATTAAAAAAATAAAGTTTTGTTACTAATTTTTTTTATAAATCCAAAACTAAATGATGAAATATCGTTTTTTGCATAGTGATTATGAAAGTTGAATTTTCATCACGATTAATAGCATAGAAAGTTATACTTTTTTAAACGATTCCTATAGTTATACAGAGTGCCCCAGAACTCGCGCCCCAAAGAAAATTTTCAAGTAAGGAAAGATACCAGGAACATGAAAAAAATGTTTAAAAAGTCTCTGTAAAAAAATTTTGACATTTATTTTTTGACAGTTGACATTTTTTTTATATCTATTTAATGATTTTGATGCTCTTGTGCTCTTGTATATGTTTTTTTACACTTATTTAGTAAAGGGACAAAAATTTTGACAATAAAAGCCACAAATAACATTGAACAGAGTTACAATTTAGGATACAGCTTCCTTCTTTCCTCTTTTAATAGCCTATAGCAAAAAAACTTGAAAAATTATTTTTTCAACAGAAATAAGTAGAGTCAAAGTGCAAATTTTAAACCCTCATAACTTCGAAATTTTTATAGATATATTTTTTTAACATTTTCTCCATGTTCCTGGTATCTTACTTTATATGGCATTTGTTCTCTGGAGCGCGAGTTCTGGCGCACCCTGTATAAAAGTTCATTTATAAAACAGTTTACATTTATTGATAAAATTAAAATTATTCATTTATATTATANGGGGGGGGGTAAGTAGGTGGTAATGCAACAAAAACATTTTACTGTACACTATTTATTATTTCACACCACTAAATTGAGGTTAGATTTGAATTTGTAGGTTAAAATTTACTTAGTTTGAATATTTGTTGTTTTTAACATCATTAAATAAATTCCCAACACTACACACAGAGATTAGCAAACCAAAAAAAAACATTTTTCTCTCATTAGACCCTCATTGTGTTTAATGTGTTGCCTACCTATGTTGACAACAAAATTTTTTGGTCAAACGCAATCAATGATGTAATACAAGAAAAAGACGTGATTATCCCACTCAAAAATAATCAATTAAAATTTTACTAAGGAGAAAGTCGTGTTTTTTATCATTCTAACTAGAAAATGTTTTTTCTTGACATTCTAGTAATTTGGTGTTTTTGTCGTTGAAACGAAGTTGGTAGCATTGAATAACGCCAATCAGTTGTGTCTCCATTATTCGCTGTTGCCAACTGAATTTCGCTTTGATTTGTCTTAGATCCCTGCCCAACTGGGTGAACCTCAAGGCCCAGCAGGAGTACCACGCCCGCAGCGAGCGCATCCGACGCCCCCTTCGCCGCGACCAGCGCTCCGAAGAGGAGAGTCCCGAAGACGTCCGCAAACGCAACCGTCGCGAGGCCGAAATCCTCGCTAGCAACTTGGGCGAAGGTGGCGTCACCTCCTCCGAAATCCTCTCCGACATGGCCCTTCTCAAAGAATTGGCCCAATTACAAGAAAGCATGGAATGGTTCTCGGTTAGAATGTTCCAATACACGAGCGAATTCCGTCAAGAACCGACTGGACTGTCACCGTCTAAACCCGATAATGATGTGGAGGGCATAGCGCCGGTCTCGGGGGCTATTCTCCAACAATTGACAAGTCTAGCGCAGGAGTTTGACGAGTTGGCCAATACCTGTCTTTTGTTGCTACATCTGGAAGTGAGAGTGCAATGTTTTCACTATTTGTTGGCTCAAACGCACTTGAATCGGGAGACTCATGAGCCGGATCCGAAGGTTTTGGAGTTGAGTCGCGTTTTGGCCAATGTCGACGAGGCGGTTACCTCCAGTTTGCATCCCAGGAAGTGTAAAGTAAGTCACATCAGAGTGGCCTATGACGAAATTAAGTTGGCAACAGTGAATAAACTATCATTTTGCCAACTTGATTTTGACATCATAAGCCACTTTAGGGATTTTCTATTTGCACATACCGATTTATACCACATGATTTGTCACAATTAAGCGTTTGACAGCAGATCCTAACCTCAAAAATTCGCCTGTTCATAGTTGAATTTCCCGCTGTATTCAATTATAGTTAGTTAAAGTTTAAAATAATTATTCCTAATTTTTAAAAATTCACCTCATCTGTTGTAGATCTAAAATAGAACTTCGATTAAAATTTAATTTGGCAACATTGGATACAGTGGATTTCCCAACCAAATTTACGTTGTTGCAAACCTGAATGTCACTAGGTGGTTACTAGTTAGTAATTGTCAAACCGTTGTGTTTTATCAGTTTGACATTTTTCGATTTGAAAGTTTAGGGGTAAAATATTTAAAATTAAATATTATTTATTTTTTTAAGTAATTAAAATATTCATCTTCGAAGATCAAACTTGACAGTTTTGTTACCAAATAATATCTTTAGTGATTTGCACACTGTTCAGTTTTTATTTCCAGTCGATTTATACAGGGTGTTCGTTTTTTGAGCTCCAAGATGGGATCTCAGTTATTATAATAAGAGATACGAGGTCGGTTAAATTAGGGCAAAGTTGCGCATTTTTATGCCGAACAATAATCTGAAAGAAAATTTTAAGTGTCAATATTAGTTTTTGAATTATTATATGCTAAATTAAAGAAAAAATTAATCTTGAGCGGGAAAATACAATTTAAATGAACTTTATAGATATGAGACAATTCAAATTTATCTCTCTTGTCTATATTATTGACTGTTGCCAACTTAATTTTTATAATCATAGCTCACTTTGATCGGAAATGTGTTTAAAGACACTATGTATATTTTTTCTTAAAATGAGTTCTCCATCAAAATGCCAAAGTTTTATGAGTCACCCTTTGTAGGTTTTTTGTACACTGGCGGACACGGAATTTTGGACATTCAGTTCAAAAAATGTCAATGTAAGTCACGCTTTATTGTCATTATGATTGACGTTTGAAACTAAAATTTGAAAGTTTTAGTTGTTTAGTGTCGATTTTCCGAAACAATAATGCCAGCAATACGTGTTTTTAAAGTTAAAAAAATTATTTTGATTTGTGTAATTTTTTCTCTAGCTATGAGGATAAAAATTACAAAAACCGAAAGTGAGGTTAGTTGCCTAAGGCCCGTTTTACATTTTTATGTCACTCGAATGACAAATGGTCCAAAATTCCGTGTCCGACAAATCGATTGAAAATAGCACAAATTGCTTCATTTTAGCCTAAAATTGGGATTGAAGCAATTATTTTTATAAAGTACATTGATTTAGAATGATTCGAGAACTAAAATTAAGCAAAATTGTATTGGAAGTACTGCTTTATTTGGAAGAAATCTGTCATTTGAGTATTTATTTTGTTGAAAAACTTTGATTCAGGTTGATTTTCGGCTTAAAATTGAGTCAAATTGATTGAAAATAGCACAAATTGCTTCATTTTGGCCTAAAATAGGACTTTATGCAACTATTTTTATAAAATACTTTGATTTAGAATGAATTCTGTATTAAAATCGAGCAAAATTGGATTAAATCGTAGACAAGTGACAAACAATATGACCACCCAACCTCAACACATAAACAGCGACAAACTCCCTAGATTTTATTTCTTGTTACCTGGGGTACACATATTTATTTGAGAAAATAATTTTGAGGGAATATTGAGGTTTGGATTGTTTGAATTTTTGCATGGTTGCTACCTTAAAACGACTACTTTGATGCACATTAATATGAAAACGAATATAGACTGTGTGAAGCATACATAACCTATAAAATCCCATGTATTTTGTTTACTTTGCCCACCGTACCAGTGGCGGCTCGTTTTGTAATTAAAAAAGGAAACGTTTATTAGGACGTAATTAAATTAGGAAATGCATTTATTATATAAAAAAAGGGTTTTGAGCAAACATATGTATATTTCTCATAATCCCAAAATCCTGTCTCAAAGTTTCACCTGAGAGTAACCTACAAAAAACAAATGTAAAATTGCAAGTAACATACATCTTTCGTGAAAAATTTTAATAAAACGAAACCAAATTAAAAAAATTCAAAGTTATAATTCATGGCAAAAATTCTACGCCTATGTATTGTTTAAAAATTGTGAGTTTACTTGTGGAAAGAAGAAGATTCCTTGTTGTAGCACTACATAGGAATTAACTATATTGTCGTATCAACAAGGATTTAGGGATATTTGTGAATTGCCATAAATTTGGTTAGGTTGGTTTCTGATGACAAACAAAAGATATCGTCACTAGTGTCAAAATTTAGGTTAAGTCACCTGTCAGTTTGTATGCATAATTTAAATGAAAGTTGACAGAAAACGTCAACTGGAGTAACCAACCTTAGGCATACAAAACTACTTCTGAAAATTCTAGTTACAAACAACATGAAAAACGTAATTTTCCTAAAAGTTTAAATCCTATGTGGTGATTTCTTGTTGACAAATCTTAATTGGAGGCTTTTTTTCAGTATATTTTCGAGGGTTTGGGCCACTTGATTGCGAAGATTTTGATAAGTTCGGCGCAGTATTTGCAAACGATTGATGAGGCTGGAATTCAGCGAATGTGTAGGAATATTTTCGCGTTGCAACAGACTCTCACTAATATCACAATGACAAGAGAATTGGCGTTGGATCATGCGAGGCATTATTTCGAGCTATTTTTCTTAACTCCTGAGGAAATTTTGAATGGGATTGTTGAGAAAGGTCCCGAATTTTCCGAATTGGAGTATATGAATGCATTCCAGTTGTTGAATAGGAGTCAAGCGGATCGTGACCTTGGATCTGTCAATGTTCATTTGGAGAGACTGTCGGATATTTTGGGGGAAGTGGGGATGACAGTTTAGTGATTAATAAAAATTTAGTAGTAACATGTTGTAATTTAAGACAATAAATGATTAATCTTGACTTGACTTTTATTTGACATTGATCTTTCAAATACATTTTCGATTAAGTGAGCTGTGACTTTGATAATAAGTTGGCAACGTCTTTTTATAATGAATGACAATTGACGTTTGAATTTGACAGTTATGTTACCAACTTAATTTCAACGTCATAGGACACTTTTATTGCAAGGTATGCCACTCTAAAAAAAAAAAAGTAGGCAATGTTTTCTCTTGTGTATTAAAAGTTGCATACCGCAAACAATTTTTTTTAATATACCTATAATTTTTTCGTTTTTTATTAATAATTACAATTGTAAATTTTCTCGATAGCTATTTATCGTAGAACACTGACCTTTTTTTTATATGATAGAAAATTAAATTTGCTTTCCAACGGTACCAAACATAAGAGGTTATTACCAATAAGTCCGGAGTTATTGGCAATAGACCGCTGCGGGTGCCAAAAATCGACCAAAATTTCGACGAAAATCAAAAAAAAATTTAACCTTAAAATTCATCCATATAACGTTTTTTACATTTATAGAGGTCTTAAACACTCAAAAAAATGCATAAAACGTTATTGGGTCAAGTTTAAAAAAATACGAATTTTTTGAGTTTTTCAAGGTGAGCGGTAGTAAAATCGTAAAAATAGTCAATTTCCTAAAAGTCGTAAAAACGCTTGAAATATGGCTTTCTAGACGTAAAATTACACGCTGAACACGATGCAACTAGTTAAAATACTCTACGATGCATAGTTTTTGAGATATTGAGTAAGAAAGTCAAAAATAAAGGTAGAAATATCCGATTTTAACAAAAAAATCAAAAATTTTTAATTCTTATGAAAAACTAGTACTATATGTAAAATTAACCGGAGAACACGCCTGTACAAACCCTGTTGACCTAAGACTCATAGTTTTTGAGATATGAA
>NW_025401050.1:9628715-9631099 GCF_015345945.1 Tribolium madens
AGCGCGTCAAAATCTATCGGATAAGATAGGTTTAAATCGAATCTGAGACATGTTCAAAAACACTAGATTTTAAGGGGGGGGGTTAACAAATTTTTAGGTTTTTTTGTTTTGTAAATTGCGGCAAAACTGAGCCTCAATGATATAATACCTTGACCTAAACCTATGTAAAATGTTCCGGAGAATCGATTGGCGTCAAAAAAACTGCAAAATTCCTAATAGTTTTGAAGTTATGGTCGGATTTATATTATCCATACTTTTGACTTTATCACAAATTTTCTCGATAACTATTTATCCTAGAACACTGATCTTTTTTTTATATGATAGAAAATTAAATTTGCTTTCCAACGGTACCAAACATAAGAGGTTATTACCAATAAGTCCGGAGTTATTGGCAATAGATCGCTCCGGGTGCCAAAAATCGACCAAAATTTCGACGAAAATCAAAAAAATTTTTAACCTTAAAATCATCCATATAACGTTTTTTACATTTATAGAGGTCTTAAATACTCAAAAAAATGCATAAAACGTTATTGGGTCAAGTTTAAAAAATTACAAACTTTTTGAGTTTTTCAAGGTGAGCGGTAGTAAAATCGTAAAAATAGTCAATTTCCTAAAAGTCGTAAAAACGCTTGAAATATGGTTTTCTAGACGTAAAATTACGCGCTGAACACGATGCAACTAGTTAAAATACTCTACGATGCATAGTTTTTGAGATATTGAGTAAGAAAGTCAAAAATAAGAGTAGAAGAATAAGGGCAACGTCACATTAACCCTCCTCTCTCTTTTTTTTTTTTTTTTTTAAGTCCTACTTTTCACGATCGCTCTTTGGGACCCTTATAGTTTCATTTAGTATCAAAATCAACACCTGCTAGCAGTTTTTAGTTATGCCAAAATTTCATCAATTTCGGAATTTTTAGAAACATCAAAGTTGTTTTAAGCCTATAAAATTAATTGACAAGAGTCAGAAAAATCACAAGAATCAAATGGTAAAAAGTCGAATCTAAAAAAAATTGTTCTGACATAAATTAATTCAATATCTCGGTTTTTAGTCCCCCAAAAAATCTCAAATTTTGGAATGTTTTTCTTCATTCATAACCCTACTATGTGACATAAAACAAATTGCATTGCGTAAAAAACACTTTAGGGGTGGGTTTTTCAAACTAAAAATAACCCTATCGTGTCACCCCTCATACATCTCAGCTAAAAACATAGATTTTAAAAATATAAATTGAGGTAGGTATTTTGTTTTTCCTAAGCGAGATACGAAAATGACCATCGCCAAAATCAAGTTTGACTAAACCATTCGTTAGAACATTTAATTGCGCATCTTTTTTGACATAGTCAATCTTTACGTGCGACGCATACTTTTCGAGATATTCAAATTCGAAATTTCGAAATTTCGAATTTGAATTTGTGTGCTTCATTGCAATTTCTTAAGGTTGGTAATAGTCGGCATACATACCCACACGCGTGTATATAAAGTTGCATGGGTTTGGGGGTTTATAATCTCGTAATAAATAAATAAAACTACTTCAATTCTAAATTTTAATTTTCTTTTTTACAATAAACAACCTCACAAACAAAAACAACCAAAGCAGTGAGACAACCAACCCCCCAGATGTAAAAAATCAATTTCAAACTGTTGAAATCAAGTTCGCCGCTGGTTTTCTTCTCTTCAACGACCCCAGAAGTGGAATTTTCAAAACGCGTTCTCAAAATTTCTTTTTCCCATTTTCTGATAATCCCTGAAGTAAAAATAGCAATTAAAATTTTAATTCTTTGATAAAATTGTAACCCTTTTCTCATCCAAATAGTAGTAGGATATGTCACAATTGAATTTTTAAAACAATAAATAAGTGGGTCATTATTTGAAGTTTTGTAGCTGTTTATTATATATTTGATGACGGGTTTTGGAGCACAAACAATAGCGTTTCTGTTAAATGCCACTAAATCGAGACATTTGCGCATATTTTGACAATTTTTCCATTTTTTCAAAATGGCGGCGTTGGTACGACTTGTGGTACTGCCAGTACCATCACTTTCAAAGTACCTAGACGATATCCCATAGATGTCCCAACCACGATCTATTATATCCTCAATTGGTACCACAGTTACCATCACTGTAGGGGAACCACGTGTAGGCATTGAAGACAGTTGGGTTCTCATGGTCGGGCAGGAGTACCACTCCATTGACCACATGGACCCCCCACAACTTTTTCACAATTCCACTTGCAACTTTTTGGGGTTTTTCAAAGGTTGTAAGTGTGATTACCAAAAATTTGGCCCAAAGGTTCCAATTTTGGTACCGCAAAATATTGATACTTTCACCAAACTCGGTCTCATTCCACATTTGGATGATGTAAAATGTGGGTTTGTGGTCAATT
>NW_025401050.1:9631199-9632333 GCF_015345945.1 Tribolium madens
AGAAGATTATGATCGTTGAAGGCATTGTTAAAGAGTGGTGTGTGACAATCAAATGTCAATTTCAATAATTAAAAAGAAATAAAATTAGATTTATTGATGTTGTGCATAATGTATAAGATTTTTTTGATTAAAAAATTAAAAATTCTAAGCAAGTATCACTTTTACTACTCATCTAAATGAAAAAAATAAATGTATTACTAATATTTTTTCAATTAGTAGCACGCAACGTTTTTTTCTTCAAACATTGTGATAAATGATAATTTAAAAAAACAAGTCTAAAACAGATACGATACAACACAACGGCTTAAAAATTTACCAAAAATGAGTTTTGTCTTGAAATAAAAAATATATATTTCTTGTTCTTGTTGG
The DNA here is from genome assembly GCF_015345945.1 of Tribolium madens. Classification (NCBI taxonomy): domain Eukaryota; kingdom Metazoa; phylum Arthropoda; class Insecta; order Coleoptera; family Tenebrionidae; genus Tribolium; species Tribolium madens. Next base: position 9,631,569 of record NW_025401050.1, read on the forward strand.
TCAAACTGGTAAAAACCAAATAAAACAGTATGAAGTTTAATTTTATTTATTTTTTTTAAAACAACGTTCAAGTTTTTCGACCCATCTGCAATAAAAAAATTCACAAAAAAATGCAATCAAAGCAGAAAAACACCCAATCCCCCAGATATAAAAAATCAATTTCAAACTGTCAAAATCAAGTTCGTTGCTAGTCTTCTCCTTTTCAAGGAGCCTAAAAGGAGTAAAAGTTGCAAATCGCGTTCTAAAAATTTCCCTTTCCCATTTTCGAATAATCCCGGAAGTGAAAATTCGCGAAATCAGAGTTCTAATTCTTTGAGAAAATTGTAATCCTTTTCGCACCATAATGGTACCAGGATATGCTCCTACTGAATTTTTCAAACAATAAACAAGTGAGACATTATTTAATAAAATGTATCTATTGAAAATAAATTGAAGATTTGCAAATTGGGCAATTAAGTCTAAAATACTGATTTCAATACCACGGGTACCACTTGGGGGACCACTCCAGGAACCATTTGGTACGTTCATGATAAATGGTGGTAATTGAACCGCGCGCACTTTGATGGTACATTGATTGAGCCGGTTGGGGATTTTGGGGGGGTACCAATTGACTTTGGTACTCCGACCAAAGGAGCAAGAGTCGATTAATTTAATTTGGCTGAAGTTGGTGCCACAGTTACCATCACTGTAGGGGAACCACGTGTAGGCATTGAAGACAGTTGGGTTCTCATGGTCGGGCAGGAGAACCACTCCATTGACCACATG
>NW_025401050.1:9632433-9633819 GCF_015345945.1 Tribolium madens
ATAATAATACATAAAATGGAGAACAAAAGCTAAAAATAAAAGAATTAAAAATAAAACAAAAATTTTTGCTAGTTTCAGTACTTTTCAAATTTAAAAAAATTATGTATTTAGCTCAAAATAAATCAAATAAAAAGAAAGTTGTGTTTAAAAAACCGTCCTGACAAATATGGATACAACATCAAGAATAAAATGTTAAGTAAAACAAATAAGTACTGAAAAATTGTAAAATAAAAAAATATACCAAAAAATAAGAAAAAAAACAGCAAATTTTGACATAAATACTATCAAATTCCAAGTAGTTTTCACCACCTGAAAAAAAAGTCGCCCAAAACGCCCCTGAAAATCACTATTACCAACTTTTAGAAGGTAAATTTTACTAGTTTATTTTAGCACCCAAATCGGTGTTGAAATGGCTTATTAGAGTATCGGTTTTGGTATCGAAATGAGCTTTCTTTTAGTCGCAATATAGATAAAATAGGTTTTTTGGTGCGATATTGAAATTAATGTTTAAAAAAAAATATGACTTTTTTATTTTTTTCTAAATTACCACTGTTGCGTGTGTCAAATTACTGCAATCTTCACAATTTTAACATCAATTATTAATAATATTTATACTTTTAAGCTCATTAACATATATTATTTAACACTCTACTTGACTAAATCGACTATTAATTGTCACACACCATTCTCCAACAATGCCTCCAACTATCATAATCTTATTTTTCTTCATTACACCAACTTTCCTAATTCCTCTTTTCCTCAATGAAGAAAAACTCATTCTTCAATCTCTCACCCAGTGTGTTTATAAAGCAATTGAACGCTTTTTTATTCTCTTTCAAATCGACCATTATTGGTACTTCTGGATCAACTACTTTTGCCCCAATTGACTCAAGACTTTTTCTGGTCACTAATCATAAAAAATGGTTCACAACAGGAACCCAAAATTGACCACAAAATTGGGTGTTTTTCTGCTTTGATTGCATTTTTTTGTGAAATTTTTTTTTGCATATGGGTCGAAAAACTTGAACGTTGTTTTAAAAAAAATAAATAAAATTAAACTTCATACTGTTTTATTTGGTTTTTACCAGTTTGACCAACAAGAACAAGAAATATATTTTTTTTATTTCAAGACAAAACTCATTTTTGGTAAATTTTTAAGCCGTTGTGTTGTATCGTATCTGTTTTAGACTTGTTTTTTTTAAATTATCATTTATTACAATGTTTGAAGAAAAAAACGTTGCGTGCTACTAATTGAAAAAATATTAGTAATACATTTATTTTTTTAATTTAGATGAGTAGTAAAAGTGATACTTGCTTAGAATTTTTAATTTTTTAATCAAAAAAATCTTATACATTATGCACAACATCAATAAATCTAATTTTATT
>NW_025401050.1:9633919-9635980 GCF_015345945.1 Tribolium madens
TCGATTAATTTAATTTGACTGAAGTTGGTACCACAGTTACCATCACTGTAGGGGAACCACGTGTAGGCATTGAAGACAGTTGGGTTCTCATGGTCGGGCAGGAGAACCACTCCATTGACCACATGGACCCCCCACAACTTTTTCACAATCCCACTTGCGACTTTTCGGGGTTTTTCAAAGGTTGTAAGTGTGATTACCAAAAATTTGGCCCAAGGGTTCCAGTTTTGGTACCCTCGCAAAATATTGATACTCTCACCAAACTCGAGCTCATTCCACATCTGGATGATGTAAAATGTGGGTTTGTGGTCAATTTTGGGTTCCTGTAGTGAGACATTTTTGACCACTAGTGACCAGAAAGAGTCTTGAGTCAATTGGGGTAAAAGTAGGCGATCCAGAACCACCATTGATGACCGATTTGACACTTCACTCAAAGGAAGAGAGTAAAAAATCGTTTTGTCTTTGTCGAAAAAACGTTCAACTGCGTTATAAACACACTGAGTGAGAGACTGACTGATGAGGTTTTCTTCACGGGAGAAACGGGGGATGTGGAGGAGAGTTGGGGTAATGAAAAGAAGGAAGATTGTGATAGTTGGAGGCATTGTTGAGGAGTGATGAGTGACAATGATGATATTGCGTGTCAAATTAATCGATTGTAGAGAGAGACATGGGTTTTAAATTAGGTTTATTTAATGTTGTAATTAAACGTGCATAATGTAGTACAGAAATTGATTTTTTTATAAGAAAAAAATTCAAAGTAGAAAGGTTTTAGTTCAGTTTGCTCACAAAAAGTAAGAAATATGATACTTCCCCCCACCACTTACTCTGCGCGCGCAGTTTAGTAGGAGGGGGAAAAGTGCCATTACTACTACTCAAGTTTTTGATTGATTTTTGAAACAAGTAATATAACATTTTTTTGAAAACTGGTATTTTCTTTTAAAATAATTTTTTTCGCACTATTCTTTTTTTTAAAGACTTTTAAGACTTGGTTTCTATTAGGAATGAAATTACCAAATGCTAAAGGCGTTTTGTACAACTTGGATTGTTGAATAAACAGTGGATAAAGGTGTAAAATATGTTTAAATAAATAAATAATGTTAAATAAATGTCAAAAAAGAGCACAAATAACACAATTTTTACTTAATTCCGATAAAATTTGACAAAATTTTGCGAAATAATTGCGTTTTTTATTGCTCGAAAAGAGCATAAATTATGTCGTTTTTTATTTAATCTGATATATGTATTAATTTTTTTGTATGTTTATTAGCAAAAATTAAAGAAAAAACCTTCTTTTAGACTTAAAAACGCAACTAAATGTTTCAAAAAAGCAAAAATAACATCATTTTCAAATTGATTATGTGATTTTTCGGCTTACTTTTGAGCTTTCGATTGAAAAATCTGCTAAAACGTTTGGAAAAGCAACCAGATTATTTTTCCTTCGGCTCAAAAACATGCTTAAACTATCTCCAAAAAAGCAAAAATAATTTTAGTTTCGTGATAGTTTATTCATTCTTCAACGAAAACTTTCAAAACAATTGCGATTCTGACTAAAAAACATCCTAAAACGGGAAAATAGTATTTTTGAATTTTTTTTAGCACAATCTAAAAAAAATAACACCATTTTTGAGTAAGTTTAGCGATTTGTGACAAAATAATTTTGCAAATTTTTAATTGAAAAACGTGTTAAAACGCCCAAGAAATCATTAAAAGGTCATTTTCAACCCAATTTGGTAATTTTTCAATATGTTTTAACATAATCTTTCAAAAAAACGTCATCTAAACAAGCAAAACTTATTATTTTTCATTTAATTTGGTGACTTTTCGGTATATTTGTCTAAATTTTTCGAGATAATAATATTTATTTTAGCACAATCTAAAAAAGTAAAAATAACACCATTTTTGAGTAAATTTAGCGATTTGTGACGAAATAATTTTGTAAATTTTTAATTGAAAAACATGCTAAAACGCTCAAAAAATCATAAAAAGGTCATTTTCAACCTAATTTGGTAATTTTTCAATATGTTTTAACAGAATCTTACAGAAAAACGTGATGTAAACAAGCAA
>NW_025401050.1:9639320-9641563 GCF_015345945.1 Tribolium madens
GTATCTTGTAACAATTTGTATCAAAATTTCCGTTACAAAAACACCCCCTGAAATAGCAACCCCGAAAATCCAGCAAAAAAACGGAGCTTCAAAAAATTTCAAATCCAAACTTTTAAATTCCTCCCCATCTCCGACAAACTCCCTTTCAAGAAAAGTYTCTTTTTTCCAAAAATCCACCAAACCAGCTTCAACAAAACGTCTCAAAATCCCATCAATAAAGTCTCGCAAAATAAAATCACGTCTCATTGCGAGAAAAATGRGCGAGAAATTGATCCCCCCCTCAAAACAGTGAATCAAGGGTTGATTTTTCTCACCAAATAGTCGATTTTTCATAAAACCGATGAAAGAATTCGACGCGAAGAAGGCTGCGTTTYGCTCAAAAGCCACTTTTTTGATGCAATTAACCGGATTTTCGCACTTGGTGTTGCTTTTGAGGAACCTCCTCAAAGCCTTGCTGTCCCCAAAAAGGGAGTAACTCGAGTGTTTGATTTGGATTTCGAGGTTTGAGGCATGTARAGCSTCCATKGAGTCGATTTGAGGCTCCTCAATTCCTCTCTGCATCAAACTAATGAATTCAGTTTGGTAAATAATGGTCAAAATGAGGCAAATTAGGGTCCAAAACAGGACAAAGTGGCTTTTTGACCGGATTTTGACCGAAATTCCGAGCAAAATGGCAAAATTTGTGAAAATCCAAGTGGGCAAACCTCGATTTTCAATTTTGAGGGTGATTAGAGTGACTTGGAGGAACACCACGAGGATCAAAAGCCAGGTTTGAGGACGCAAAGTGGTGAAAACTTGCCTCCAGGAGATGATCCTCCGGGCTTGGGGGACACACCAGGAGTAGATTTCGTTGGAGTAGGGGTAGGAGGAGTCGAGGAGGGTGAAACGGTCGGGTTGGAGGATGAAACCACCAAGGGCTAAATCAACCCTCCCGTGGTACACTTCCCCAAACATTCCGGTTACAGTGTGGTTGGGGTAACTGGTACCAAAATCAAACGGAGTGGTACTATGGGTGAGCAGAACCTTAGTTTGGAGGATTTTCCCCAATTCGTTGATTATGGTAATGTCACTCCCAAATTGGGGGGTTATAACATATGGGACAAAAACCACAACCCGGACTTTTAACGGTTTAGGGACAAAAACACGAGGGATGGTACCCAAATTTTGCAAACTTGCATTACAAGTGGTACCAATGGTCAAATTTTGGTAGTAAGGGTACCACAAGTACGTTTGACCCCCAAAAACCACAATTTTGTAAATGTTGAAAGACCACAATAGTCGGAATATTTTTTCTACCACCAGAGTTTCATTACTCACGATCAAAAATTTCGATCGTGGGTTCCAAAATTCCAAAATTTTGAGTTTTGCAATTGTGATTTCTAACTCCCCCAAAGTCTTGAAACCTAAAACAAAGACTTGTTTCCCGTTTTTGGGCACAGATTGTGACAATTTGGACGAATTTAAGGTCACAAATGACAAATCACGATTTGTGAAAATTGTCTCAATGGGATTTTCAAAATTTTGGGAAACGTCGATAATTGCAGTTTCCCCAAATTCGGTGAATTTCTCAATCAAACATTCGAAGTTTTTTTCTTTGGTTTTGTGACCCAAATGGAGTAAAAATAACCCAATTGTGATATTTTGCCTCATTTTTCGACTCGATTGAAAGAGTTTTTGGGCAAAAATCGTTCCACATATTGTATTAAATTGATCAATTTGGTTTTATTGCACCGATATGTTATTTTTAATACGAAGATATTTTTCTTGTTTTGTGTTTACTGGTTTCAAATGAGAAAACACAGTTTTAGTTCGATTTTATCACTTTAATTCGGACTTATCGACCAAAACAATTTTGTCATAATTAGTTTCATGCAAACATGATCAATGATTTATTTTCAAAACAACAGAAATTTGGGGTGAGTGGATAAAAGTGTCATGTGCATTAACCTATATTTGGAGTTATAAGCATTTTAATATAATTTGTTGGTACTTTTTCCAATTTGTTTTTGGTAAACAAAATCATATGTGAATATTGTTTCCTTGTTATAAGAAGAAAGTTTAAGTAATCATGTTTTTTATAGATTTTTTAACGATCAAATGTACATTACCCCTTAATCCACCATAATGCATTAGTTTATATTATTAAAAAATTGATAAAAGTGTTATGTACCAAAAAACAAGCTTTATTTTCTAATATAAACTTTGTGATAACTATTGCTTTATAAAAATATTTCAAGTTTAAC
>NW_025401050.1:9642858-9653626 GCF_015345945.1 Tribolium madens
GTTTGTATTCAATTTTTTATGCTGTTTTCAAATTTTTTAAGATTGGTTTTTAAATTTTGTCTTTTGTTTATTATTTTTTATTTAGAATCTTAATCATTTTAATTTTTTGTTTCTTTTTTTATTTTAGCTTTTTTTTTAAACAAACAAAAATTTTTTGTCTTTTATTTCACACTTCTTTCTTTTTTCTACTTTATTTCTTTCCTTCCTTATTGCATTTTGTGTTCTTTTACGTCTTTTACTTCGTATGTAGCATTTATTTCACTTTATATTTCATTTTTATGTGCCATTTATGTTACTCTTTGTTTCATTTATCTACTGAAATTAATCGATCTATTTTGTATTTCTGCCTTTATCTCTAATTTATTTCTTAATGGTTTTTTTTTTCTTTTCGTTATTAAAACTCAAATAAAACAACAGTGATATTTAATTTATTTTTATTTAAAAAATCAATTAAAGAAAAAAGAGTAGTAATAATGCCACATTTCCCCCACCTCCGTTAACAGCGCATGCGTGAAAGTAGTGGGGGTAAATAGCATGATTACTACTCATTTCTGATTTTGCGAATAAAATTTTTACAATATCTGACACAACTTTTTACGTAATGAGTAAACTTAATTAATAAATTACTTAATTACTTTCAACAAACTTAAAAGAATTAATTAATTAAAAAATCCATTAAAGTGATGGTAAATTAATAAATTATTAATCAAATCACTATAAAAGGGCCCCCAGTGTCCCTTTGGCCACTTTGTAACAATGTTTCTCCTCATTCTCCTCTTATCCGGAGTGTCCCCCCACTCGAATTCCCCCCTCTCCAAGTGCCTCCAATCAATCTCCTTGCGATTTTCCGCCAAATCTGAGACATTTTGGGTGTCCCACAACCAGAGTGACCTTTTCGACTCAAATTTTTTGAAAATTTTGACCTCTCAAGGTCACCCAATCTCAATTTCGAGTGACTTTAACCCGGATTTGGGCCACAATTTCTGGACTCAAACCGACAACTACTTGATCGAATCCTCCAACGACCTGGAACTCGAATCAACACTCCAAAACCTCAAATATTTACACTCATGGAACCCAAAATCGAAATTCATCATTGGTGTCAACAACTCAACTGAGACAAATTTATCGAAAATGATCGAAATTTTGTGGTACGAAGGCATTTACAACTTTATTTTGGCCATTTCGAGTTTTGACAATTCAAAAATCACCAATTTGTACAGTTGGTACCCTTACAAGTGTCAAAATGGCTTGAATTTTGACCAATTTCGTCTTTTTGACACCTGTCAAAATGGCGTCCTTGTAAATGGTGCGAATCTATTCCCGGTGAAAATCCCCCAAACTTTGCGTTTTTGTAAGTTGGTAGTGGGAGCAGTGGTGTGGCCCCCCTACGTCATGACCCCCACCACCAGGGTTGCCAACACAGACCGTTACATCGTCACTCAAGGGCTTGAAGTGCGACTAATTGAAACAATTTGTCAAAAACTCAAAATGAATGTCAGTTACACCATTTCGGAAAAACCCCTAAACTGGGGACATTTGTCGGAAAATGGCACCGGGACCGGTCTGATGGCACTCCTGAGACAGAAGAAAATCGACGTTGCGATAGCATCATTGACACCAACCTACGAAAGATTAAAGTTTTTCGAAAACAGCCAATCGTATTACTTCGAGTCGTTCCGGTGGTGCGTCCCGCATGCGCACACACAACCATCATGGCGGAAGGTACTAGACGCAGTTAGTACCAACCTATGGGCCACGTTTTTAGGGTCTTTCATCGCGTTCAGTTGCCTAGTCTGGAGTCTGAGCCAAAGGAGGCCAGAAACACACTATCGCAGGCTTACCAACTGTTTCCAAGCCCTCTACGGGATTGCATTGTCGATTTCTGTGCGTCCCCACCCCAAAAGTCACTATTTACGTTGGATAACCTGTTTCTGGTTAATTTTTTGTTTCAATTTTGGCATCCTGTATAACACTAGACTTGTCAGTGTCCTCACTAAACCCACATACGAGACACAAACCAAAACTATAGAACAAGTGATTCAAAATAGGTTAGGTTTGTTATTACCCTCGAGTTTTTTCAGCCATTTTGACAAAAACTTGTCACTAAGTGACGAAATTTTAAATATGAGTAGTGAATGTCACGACATGAGAGATTGTTTGAATCGAGTGGCTTATGACAGAGACAGCGCCATCTGTCTCTCATCGACTTACATTTATTATGTCAAAAAGTCATACATTAGTGACAATAAACCGCTCATTTTTTGTTTTTCCAATAATATAGCGACATATCCGGTTGTATTGTTAATGAAAAAAGGGTTTCCGTTAAAATCCCGTTTAAATGAGATAATTTCGAGGCTTGTAGAAGGCGGATTTGTGGATTTTTGGGCCCGGCAGGTCTACACCCATAAGTGGAAAAGTGAAATGTCAAAATTAAACTCAACTAGTGACAGTTATGTCAATATGGAACGCCTCAAATCAGCATTTGTGTGTCTTTTGACCGGTTTAGTAACCAGTTTTGTTGTTCTCATTTGCGAATTGGTCCATTTTGTGTTTAATTTTTTGAAAAATAAACAAATTTTTATAGTTTAGACCCCCGACTTGCCACTTATGTTACGCCACTGCTTGGCTTTTGACAGCGGTGACATTTGACAACCTAACCTTTGTATCTTAACCAAAAATCGTTTTTTCGCAGTATTTCACCACTTTCTAAGCAAAAATGTTGTGCAAATTGAATTCAAACTCTATTTTGCAGTTTGACATTTCAACCGCGTTGTCAAATCAGTTTTTACGTGTTTTTTGACTGTTTTGTTGATCTTTTTTGCGAATTGACTCATTTTTTATTTAATTATTTCAAAAATAAACAAATTTTCATACCTTTGTCATTTTATGTTACGCCACTGGTTGGCATTTGAGGGCTAAACTTTTGTATTTTCACCCAAAATATCAGTTTTTGCGTGTTCTTTGACCGGTTTAATAATCAGTTTTGTTCTTTTTTGTGAATTGACTCGTTTTTTGTTTAATTTTTTCAAAAATAAACAAATTTGAGCCTCCCATTTGCCACTTTATGTTACGCCACTGCTTAACATTTGACAGCTAAATGACATTTGACAACTTAACCTTTGTATCTTCTCTCACAATAAATTTTCATAGTTTAGAGTCCCGGCTTGCCACTTTATGTTACGCCACTGCTTGGTATTTGACAGCTAAATGACATTTGACAACTTAACCTGTGTATCTTCAATCACAATCGTTTTTTCTCAGTATTTCACCAATTTCCACGCGAAATGTTGTGCAAATTGTTGAATTCAAGCTCTATTTTGTAATTTGACATGTCAACCCCTTCTGAGGTGTCAAAATTGAATTCAACGAGTGACAGTTATGTCATCATGGAACACCTCAAATCAGTTTTTGCTTGTTTTTTGATCGGTTAATAATCAGTTTTGTTGTTCTTTTTTGCAAATTGACTCGTTTTTGTTTAATTTTTTCAAAAATAAACAAATTTTCATATTTTGAGCCCACCTTTGCCATTTTATGTTACGCCACTGCTTGGCATTTGAGGGTTAAACTTTTGTATTTTCACCTAAAATAGTTTTTTTTTCGGTATTTCACCATTTTTAACGCAAAAAATGTTATAAAATAGTCTTGCAAATCGTCGAAATCTATCACTGTTTCGCATTTTGACTAATTTTAACGCCGTTTTGGGTGTCAAAATTGAATTCAAGAGTGACAGTTATGTATGTCATCATGAAACACCTCAAATCAGTTTTTGCGTGTTTTTTAACTGGTTTAATAATCAATTTTGTTGTTGTTTTTGCGAATTAACTAATTCTTTGTTTATTTTTTTCAAATATAAACAAATTTTCAAATTTTGAGCCCATCTTTGCCAGCCACTTTATGTTACGCCACTGCTTGGCATTTGAGGGCTAAACTTTTGTATTTTCACCCAAAATAGTTTTTTTCGCTATTTAACCACTTTTAACGCAAAAAAGTTATAAAACAAATTAAACACTATTTTGCATTTTGACAAACTTTAACTTTAAATTATGTTACGCCACTGCTTGGCATTTGACAGGTAAATGACATTTGCCAACCTAAACTTTGTATCTCAACCAAAAATCGTTTTTGCGCAGTATTTCACAACTTTCCACGCGAAAATATTGTGCAAATTGTTGAATTTAAAATCTATTTTGCAATTTGACATTTCAACCGCGTTTGAGGTGTCAAAATTGAATTCAACGAGTGACAGTTATGTCATCATGGAACACCTCAAATCAGTTTTTACGTGTTTTTCGACCGGTTTAATAATCAATTTTGTTGTTCTTTTTGCAAATTAACTCATTTTTTGTTTAATTTTTTCAAAAATAAACAAATTTTTATATTTTGAGCCCACCTTTGCCACTTTATGTTACGCCACTGCTTGACATTTGAGGGCTAAAAAATTTTTTTTTTCAGTATTTCACCTCTTGTAACGCAAAAATTTTATAAAACTAACTCTATTTCGCATTTTGATAAATTTTAACGCCGTTTAGGGGGTCAAAATTGATTTCAACGAGTGACAGTTATGTCAACATGGAACGCCCAAAATCAGCTCTAGTGTGACTTTTGACCGGTTTAGCAATTAGTTTTGTTGTTTTTATTTACGAATTGGTTCATTTCTTGTTTAATTTTTGGAAAAATAAACAAATTTTTATAGTTTGAGCCCCCATTTGTCACTTTATGTTACGCCACTGCCGGGCATTTGACAGCTAACTGACATTTGACAACCTAACCTTTGTATCTTCACCCAAAACCGTTTTATCTCAGTATTTCAGCACTTTCCACGCGAAAATGTTATACAACAGCCCTGCAAATCGTCGAATCCAAACCCTATTTCGCATTTTGACCAATGTCAACCCCATTTTGGGCAACAATGTGCGTGCGTATGTCTCGCAGGGCTCCGTCTCGATTGGTGAAGTTACAAAGGTTATAACCGAGGCTAAACGGCCCGAATACGTCCCTTGTAACTACTGTAACACTTTGTAATTATTTTGTAATTTTTGGATTACAATAAAGGGCCTTTTAGATAGGGACAATTTGGGGCAAACCACGTTGAATCATCTCAAATGGATGATGCAAAAGGACGTTTTAGGGCAGGATATCTTCCTTTTGGGGCCCCCGGGGGCCCTTAAACGCAACTTAGCCATGCAGTATTTGGAATTGACCAATCGGGAGCACGAGTATGTGGCCCTTAGTAGGGACACCACAGAGTCGGACTTGAAACAAAGGAGGGAGATTGTGAAAGGGACTGCGATGTACTTTGACCAGGTTTGAGGGCGGGGTTAAAGGGCCAAAGCTTGATTGTTGTGTTTAGAGTGCTGTGAGGGCCGCCACTGAAGGGCGAATTTTGGTCCTTGAAGGGATCGAAAAAGCGGAGCGAAACGTCCTTCCAGTATTAAATAATTTACTAGAAAACAGGGAAATGCATTTAGAGGACGGCAGACTGCTTATACCTGCCGCTAGATACGATAAATTGTTGGAGGTTGGTAGCATTGACAAAATTCGGGTTTTTACCCAAAAAAAATTTTTTTCAGCAATATGGGAGAGACGAGTTGGATAAGTGGAAGTTAGTCAGAGTGGATGAGAATTTCAGAGTAATTGCGTTAGGATTACCTGTGCCTAAGTAAATTCAGTAATTTTTTTTTCTTGTCTAAAAAAAATTATAGGTATAGGGGGAATCCATTAGACCCGCCGCTAAGGTCACGGTTTCAAGCCAGGGATGTGGGGACCATGAGCTACCAAGTAAGTTAACAAAATCTAATTTTGTTAAAAATTATTTGTGTTGTATGCAATCAAACATACAAATCGGTATTGTTGGTTGCATACCCATCATCTTGAATTTTGTTAATTTTTTACGTAATTGACGTTAAATTGTTATGAATTTTTTATTTGTGATGTATTATGACGTAATATAAGGTCAATAAGTCAAGAGTAAACTGTTTTTATCACTTTTTGCGTTTTCGAAGTGTCATTCACCAGTGGCGTAACATTTTATTTTTCCCAGGAGTTTTTCTATTCATTAAAATGCCAAAATCGTATAATTTGATGCACCATTTACGTAATTACACTCTCTTGGGCATGAAATTTAGTAAAGTGTTGTTACGAAAAAAATTTAATAAAAACCTTGAAACTTTATTTATATTTCAATTAAAAAATAAATAGAAAAAAATGCATGAAATGGCGAAATGGAAGCTAATAAGGCCACTATAATGACTAATTGCCCTTAAAATTGCAAAAAAACGTGTCAGACTTCGTTTTTTCGGAGCCAACTGGGAAATTATTTTGTTTCTAATCTAACTTCAGTTTTTCATCGCCAATTTATTTGTGCAAATTGTTCAAATATGTATTGTTAATTTGCAATTTTTATCACCAATTGAGGACACATTTTTTATTGTAAAAAACTTGGATTCTAAATAAATTTATCATTTTTTGAAGTTATTTGCAAACTTTAATTTTCGGTGCGAACTGGATTTTTTTTGACGAAATAATCCCTAATCTAACTCAGTTTTTCATTGCCAATTGGAATAATGAATTTAAATTCATTATTTTTACGTTTATGTCACAGTGAATTCCAATTGAGTTTACACAATCAAAATGGGGAAAAATCTGTATTTTTCAATGCCAATTGAGGAAACAAACTCACATTTTTTTTGCCTTTTTGCCTTAAATTGAAAAACGTTTTTTTGGGTTAAGTGAGAAAATAATTTTTTGGGCGAGATAGTCCTTAATCTAATATCAATTATTTTTCATGTCCGATTGGGAAAATGAATTTAAATTGATAATTTTTGCGTTTATTTCACACCAAATTCAAATTATATTAAAAGAGTCAAAATGGGAAAAAAGTTTGAATTTTTCAATGCCAATTGAGAAAACAAATTCAAATTTCTCTTTTTTTGCCGTAAATTGAAAACTGCGTTTTTTGGGTCAACTGAGAACATATTTTTTTTGCGAAATAGTCCTTAATCTTAAAACTTCAATTATTTATCATGTCCGATTGGGAAAATGAATTTAAATTCATCATTTTTGCGTTTATTTCACACCAAATTCGAATTGAATTAAAACAGTCAAAATGGGGAAAAAGTCTGAATTTTTCAGTGCCAATTGAGGAAACAAATTTAAATTAATTTTATTTTTTAAGTTATTTGAAAACTGCGTTTTTTTTTTTTTTTTGAAGTCAACTGAGAAGATATTTTTTCGGCAAAATAGTTCTTAATTGTTTTTCATTGCCGATTGGGAAAATGAATTTAAATTGATCATTTTTGCGTTTATGTCAAACCAAATTCGAATTGAATTAAAACAGTCAAAATGGGGAAAAAAGTTTGAATTTTTCAGTGCCAATTGGGGAAAACTTTTTTTGGACAATCTTGAATTTGATTGGTTGGACATATTTGGCAATTTATTGGTCAAATTATAAGGGCCAATGACAATTATTTCACAAGCACGGAATGACCACTGTCGTGAGAATAAACCGGTTTTTATTTCTTATTGGCCGAAATCCGACAAAAACCTAGCAACGATAAGTAACTCCACCCATTTAAAAAATCCTGAATAATTATTGAATTCCGAATCGAATTTTTATAACAAATCAGCGTTTAGTGTGAGATATCTTATTTTAATTGGACCTAATTTTGCACAATGGGTGGAGCCAACCCCAGAGCCAATATAATTCGCTATTTTTCGATTATTATTAGACCAATAATTTCAGCAATTAAATTTTGTATATTTGTAGCCTTGACTAAGGTTTACCAATTGCCAAAATTTCATTTGAAAATATTGATTGGTACTTTGAAAAAAAATCAAAAAATAATTTTTCTTAAACGAGAAATCAAAAATTTCTATCTCGCGAACCGATTACTTCTAAGTTATGCGATTTTGGTTATTTATAGTATTAGTACAGGTCTACCAATCCCGTAAATTTTATTAAAATAATTGCACGGCAAGSGTGTCCAAAATATTGAAACTTGATACAGTGATAACCAAAATTGAAAAATTTGTAACTTAAAAAATAGAAGCTTTTTGATGATGCCATAAGGGCTGGTGGTAGGTCATTACAGTGTTCATTAGTCTCTAAAATTTCATTAAAAATTTTTGTTTGGAACTATGCGAAAAAAATTCATGTTTGGTATCGAGTGCAAAATTTTTTTTTGCTTCAATTTCAATTCAAAAATTTATATCTTCCGAACCAGATTTTCTTCAACAATGAAATTTTCCACATTTACAGCCTTGGTTAATGTCTACTTCCTCCCAAAATTTCATTCGAAAATATTGATTGAAACAATACGAAAAAAATTCTTGTTTGGTATCAGAAGACAAAAACTCGATTGTGCCACAACTTAAATTTAAAAATTTATATCTTCCGAACCCGATTTTTTTCAACAATGAAATTTTGTACATTTATAGCCTTGACTAAGGTTTATCAATTGCCAAAATTTCATTTCAAAATATTGGTTGGAACTTTGCGAAAAAAATCATGTTTGGCATCAGTGAGCAAAAAAGAATTTTACTTAAACGAGAAATTAAAAATTTCTATCTCGYGAACCGATAATTTCTAAGTTACGAGATTTGAGTTATTTATAGTATTAGTACAGGTCTACCAACCCCCCAAATTTTATTAAAATTCTTGCCCGGCAAGGGTGTCMAAAACATTAGAGTTTGATAGACAGTGGTAGCCAAAATTGAAAAATTTGTAACTTTAAAAATAGAAGATTTTTGATGATGTCATAAGGGCTGATGAGAGGTCATTATAGTGTCTATTAGTTTCCTAAAATTCCATTGAAGAATTTCGGTTGGAACTATGTGAAAAAAAATCTTGTTTGATTCAAAAATTTTTTTTTGCTACAACTTCAATTCAAAAATTTATATCTTCCGAACCCGATTTTCTTCAACAATGAAATTTTCCACATTTACAGCCTTGGTTAATGTCTACTTCCTCCCAAAATTTCATTCGAAAATATTGATTGAAACAATACGAAAAAAATTCTTGTTTGATATCAGAGGGCAAATACTCGATTGTGCCACAACTTAAATTCAAAAATTTATATCTTCTGAACCCGATTTTTTTCAACAATGAAGTTTTGTACATTTATAGCCTTGCCTAAGGTTTATCAATTGCCAAAATTTCAATTTCAAAAAAATACAAAATCGGACAGCAAAATAAATTAAAATCAGACTAGTCTCCAAATCCAAACATGTGGGTAAAAAAATAGTATGAGACTTAAAACTGGGTCAAAATCGATAAAAAACGCAATTTTTCATCTCTAATTTTACGCTCCCTTCACACGCAATTACCCGAATTCCTCCACAGTGTCTCTCTAATTTCCCTCCCCTTGACAAAAATATGCAAATCCCCTCAAAAACATCTCCTCAAACACTGCGCAATTTCGTGTGCCATGCTGTTCCACATCTCAAGTGTGGTTTCTCAGTTTCTCTGTTTATTTCCGGGTGAAATGTCGTACAAGTCGCCTGTGCCTGTCCCCGGAGTTTCGATTCGCGCGTGACTTGAAAAAAAAATGCCCGGAAATCGGTGGGAATCCAGCAAGCGGCCACTTTTCATCCGGACTGTGTGGAAAGACGGCCACCATCACGTGATTTTCAAAAAAGAGGACGAAATCCGGACACGGGCCACCCGGAGGAATCCGGTTTCCGGTCGAAGAGGCCCCGATTTGCCTCAAGTATCACCAGTGACGTTATTCCTCGCCGGTTTGCGAAAATTCAGCGATCATTCGAAAATCCGGAGATGCAAAACCGAGTCCGGTGACCGGAAATTCGCCAAAAGTGCGCTCACTGTCGATATAATTCCGGGGGATTCAATCCGGTTTAGTGATTTAAACAAACAAGTGTTTTTCAAAAATGAGAAAAAAATTCATTTCAAGGCTAAAAGTCTTGAGGTTGAGAGGGAGAAACTCGAAACACCTCCTCCGTTTTCGTATGAGAATTTCTGTTTGGATTTTAACACGTCTTTGAGTGAAAGAGTCATCATTTGGCTTGATTTGGCCGTCCAGAATCATAAAACAATCAAAATTTTGCCACCTCAAAAATTGGAGGAGAAAATTGAGTGTAAGATAAGTCCGGTGGAGGTGCCTCCTTTGGTGACCTCCCGCATGGAGTGCGAGCGGGTGGAGGAGCCCCCCGTTGAGGAGGAGAGGCCCAAATTTCGTCCCAGGACCGCCAAAAGACAATTGCATATTTTTTTGCCCAATTTACCGAAAAAATCGAGTGAGAGTGGAAGCAGCAAATCGAGTTCTTTGTTTCAAAAATGTGATCGATAAATTTTTAACAATGAGTCAAGGTGAAATTGTTGTCAGTGCGGAAAATTACGTGTGGAAGACAGGAATTAATTCGTTTTTATTGTATGTTATTTTTATTGTTAAATAAAAGTCGAGAGAGAAACTGTTTTTTTTATTGCTGGATCAAAAATGAATTTTTTCGGGTATTTGCAATCAATATTTTCGAACGAAATTTTGGCACCTAATAGACACGGACTTGATCTATAATTGGCCCAAATTTCGTTGTTGAAAAAAGCCGGGTTCGGAAGATATAAATTTTTGAATTTAAGTTGTGGCACAATCGAGTTTTTGGCCTCTGATACCAAACAAGAATTTTTTTCGTATTGTTTCAATCAATATTTTCGAATAAAATTTTGGGAGGAAGTAGACATTAGCCAAGGCTGTAAATGTGGAAAATTTCATTGTTGAAGAAAATCTGGTTCGGAAGATATAAATTTTTGAAT
>NW_025401050.1:9656816-9676988 GCF_015345945.1 Tribolium madens
GATACCAAACAAGAATTTTTTTCGTATTGTTTCACTCAATATTTTCGAACAAAATTTTGGGAGGAAGTAGACATTAGCCAAGGCTATAAATGTGGAAAATTTTATTGTTGAAGAAAATCGGGTTCGGAAGATATAAATTTTTGAATTGAAGTTGAGGCAAAAAAAAAATTTTGCACTCGATACCAAACACGAATTTTTTTCGCATAGTTCCAAACAAAAATTTTTAATGAAATTTTAGAGACTAATAGACACTATAATGACCTATCATCACCTCCATTTTGATTCTCTAAAACTTCCAAGTACAATTTTTGTCGCAAATACGAGCCCAACTTTCTTAATTATTGTTAAAACAAGTCGAAAAATGGCCAAAACCAATTCGCAAACTTGTCGAATTGATTTCACCACGCAAAACGCCAATTTCTCGCTCGGAAAGTGTACTTTTCGCTCGCATGAACTGGAAACATTTAACCGTTTTCGTGTGAATTGCTTCAAACAAAACAATAAACGCAGATCTAATCGGTGTTCTAATCGAAAATCCAAAACCGTGTAAAAATTGTGTGAGTGGATGAGGTCGAGGGGTCGTTTCTAATTCAATTTAAGTAATGAAATTTCCGGCTATTGTGTCCTTGCTTTCATGCTATTATCGATAATTCGACTTTTTAAAGTTAATTTTGGACTACATTATTGCCAACGCGTGCAAAAGATAAAATCACAATTATGACGAATTGTGAATTTTTCGGGTTTTTAGCGACGTTGTTAGGTCGATAAAGATACAAAAATAAATAAATGAAGACTATTAAAGGAATTTAACTCGATTGCAACGATGACTTGATTTAATTACACGCAACTGGAAACTCGGGAATTAATTATTCGCAGAGGGAAAACTTAATTAAAAGTTGCAATTTTTCTCATTTTCTCATTTTTACTGCTCTCTGAAAAAAAAAATCAAAATTTTAGGGGAGGGAATTTTTTAATGAGGGAAAAAAGAGATACTTTTGCATATTTTAAGCTTAAATTCTTCAATTACTCGTAGTAAAAATTATTTTTTCTCCCTAAGAAAAGTCAAAATTTAAATTCTTT
Source organism: Tribolium madens (assembly GCF_015345945.1). Taxonomy (NCBI): domain Eukaryota; kingdom Metazoa; phylum Arthropoda; class Insecta; order Coleoptera; family Tenebrionidae; genus Tribolium; species Tribolium madens. The sequence goes on from NW_025401050.1 coordinate 9,657,897, forward strand.
TCTTCTGTTCGTTATTAAGTAATTGGATATTTTAGCCCAGTTTTTTTTCGACAAGTGCCGAAAATTATTCGTTTCCTCCCTCAATTACTCAGAATTACCAAGAAAAGTAAAAATTTGAGTTAATTTTTTCTCGATAAGTAATGCAAATTACTTTTTCGCCCTAAGAAACGTAAAAATCAAAATTTGAGTAAAGTTAGTTTTTTTTTTAAGAAGGAAAAAAAGATATTTTCCTTCTTCTGTTCCACCAAATTTGCGTTTTTACATTTTAGAGGAAGTAAGTGAGTGAGTAAAAGTTGCAATTTTTCTAATTTTTACTGCTCTCTGAAAAAAAAATCAAAATTTTAGGGGAGGGGATTTTTTAATGAGGGAAAAAAAAAGAGATACTTTCTTCCCTCCCTTCAAAATTGCATGTTTTAAGCTTAAATTCTCCGATTACTCGTAGTAAAAATTATTTTTTCTCCCTAAGAAAAGTAAAAATTTGAGTTGTTTAAATTTTTTCCTCGAAAAGTAATGCAAATCACTTTTTCGCCCTAAGAAACGTAGAAATCGAAATTTGAGTTAAAGTTACATTTTTTTGAGAAGAAAAAAAATATTTTCTTTCTTCTGTTCCACCAAATTTGCGTTTTTACATTTTAGAGGAGGTAAGTGGGCATTTCAGACTTTGTTCATAAACACTGACTTTTTTCGACAAGTACCGAAATGTTTCCTTTCCTCTCTCAATTACTCAGAATAAAAATCACTTTTTCAAAATTTAAAAAAAAGTTGTAACTGTTCAAAAAAAAAACATTTCTGGACTTTTTTCTTTTTGTTTCATTTTGACGAGAGCGGGAAATGTCCACTTTCCTCCCTCATTTCTCACAATAAAAATCTCCCTCAATTTCTTACAGTAAAAATTACTTTTTTGCCTCTATCCAACCAAATTTCCGTTCTTAACTTTTTAAAAGGAGGTAAGTGGACAATTTCAGCCCTTGTTGTTAATTTTTTTTTCCGACAAGTGCGGTAAATGTCCTCTTTCCTCTCTTTTTTTTGCTCAGAGGTGTTATTAAGGAAAATAAACGTCTAAATTTGAGTGAAGTAAATTTTTTTATGGAAAAACAAAAAAAGAAATATTTTACTCCTTCTTTGAGGAAAGTGGGCATTTCAGCCCTTTCAAAATTTAAAAATTTGTAATAACTGTTCAAAAAAAAAACATTTCTGCACTTTTCACTTTTTGTTTTGATGAGAGCGGGAAATGTCCACTTTCCTCCCTCATTTCCCACAATAAAAATCTCTTTTTTGCTCAGGAGTGCTACCAAGAAATGAAAACGGCCGCCCCCACCGCCCCCGACTCGACAATCACCAAACTTCTCTCGTGCGCTTTCGCAATATCATCGAAAGAAAGCGCCGCTCTGGGATTCCCCGACTTCCCCCTCGATAATCTCACCCTAGGTGCAAAAATCCTCGAAAACAACCCCAAATTATCACCTTACGACCTCTTTTTCCGCCTATACCCCTACAAGATTTTCCTCAAAGAGCAAATAACACATTTAGAGTCACTTTTGGGGAGCTTTGACGTCACACCACAACCCCAAACAGCATTTTCCTCTTTTACAAAAAAAATAAAATCGTTTTTGGAGACTCCAAACCCTCAAAAAACTTACATCGAAACCGAATATCAGAATAAATTGATTGAGGAAATGTTACAGAGTGAGGAGATTGCAGATTTCTGTATTATCGGCCCGCGAGGCTGCGGTAAAAGCCTATTAGTGCAACAAGTTGCCAACATTGCGGGAAAAAAAACCGAAAATATAGTTTTATACCAAGACATGACCGCTAGGGACTTAATCCAACAACGAACAACACTGGAAAATGGCGACACTGTTTGGACTCTATCGCCGCTAGTGTTGGCAGCACTGGAGGGGAAAATCGCCATATTGGACGGAATCCACCGAATCCACCCGAGCACACTTTCGGTACTTCACCGATTGGTCCAAAACCGCGAATTGCAACTCCACGACGGCAAACGACTTGTCAGTCACCAGTCCTACCAACTGCTCAAAACCAAATTCACTGACGCGCAACTCACCCAAAGCGGGGTTTTACCCATTGACCCCAACTTCCGCATTGTTGCAATCGGGGAACCCCCGGATTCGACCAATTGGTTAACAGCGGAGGTTTTAAGCTTGTTTTTGTTCCACCAGGTCCGGACTTTAACCAAACAGGAGGAACTCCACATTGTGACCTCCAAATACGGCCCTGTGTCCCAACAAATGCACAAAATAATCGAGTTGGCTCATGTGTTACGTCACAGTGGGGATCAAACTCTACTAAATCTAGCAGGCCATCTGTCAACGCGACAAATATTGAGACTAGCAGCAAGAATGTCAAAATTCCCCACTGGTCTCTATGACGTCCTTGAAACGACTTTTATGATCAAATTTTTGCCATCATTAGCACGGGAGGCTTTGGAACGCACATTTGACAGGTTAGGTGTGACAAACCGGTCACGTGACCCGATTAATGTCAAATGTGAGGTACAAAATGGCGTCTTGACAATTGGCCAATCATCGATTCAGGTCTACCAAACGTCAAATTTGTCTAAAGTCCCTGAAATTTTATTTTATGACGTCCCCCAACACCTCCAACTCATGGAGAAACTCCTCCAGGATTTCCATTTAGGTCAACACATCCTCCTCGTGGGGAATCAAGGAGTCGGGAAGAACAAGATTATTGACCGGTTTTTACAATTAATGAATCGGCCACGTGAATACATCCAGTTGCATAGGGATACCACCGTTCAAACCCTAACAGTGCAGCCAACTGTCAAAGATGGCGTTTTGGTGTATGAGGATTCGCCACTTGTCAAAGCTGTCAAAAACGGCCATGTTTTGGTGGTGGATGAGGCCGACAAGGCCCCCACTCACGTGACGTGCATTTTGAAGAGTTTGATCGAGTCGGGTCAGATGGTACTGAGCGATGGGCGCAGAATCGCCCCATATGGGTCCCCACCCGACCATATCGCCATCCATCCCGATTTCAGGGTGGTAGTACTGGCGAACAGGCCCGGATTCCCCTTCCTCGGGAACGACTTTTTCGGGGCCTTGGGGGACCTCTTCAGCAGCCACTCGGTGGAAAACCCCGACGCGGACGCGGAAATCACACTTTTGCGCCAGTACGGCCCTGGAGTCCCCCTGGAAACTGTCAAAAAACTCGTCAAACTCTTCGGGGAATTACGCAATATGGCCGACCAAGGCCTAGTGTCATACCCATATTCCACTCGTGAGGTTGTCAACATTGTCAAACATTTGAATAAATTCCCTGATTCGGACCTGGACGAGGTGATTTACAACGTGTTCGACTTTGATCGGTACTCGTCGGAGGTCATTGACACTTTGGGGGAAGTCCTGGAGAAGTATGGTTTTCCGGGGGGGAAAACCCCGAAAAAGACAAAACCAATTCAAGTGACCATAAATCGGGACAGTAACTTGGACGTGAGCGCTCCCAAGCACGGGAAGGAGGACCCAGAGAATGACCCCCATGTTGGGGGAAACACCTGGGCTGGGGGGAGTGGCGGTCGAGACACGGCGGGTCTGGGGGGGAAAGGGGGGCCCTACCGGCTCGACAAAGGCCACAAGGTGTACCAACTGTCCGATGAGGAGAAAAACACAGTTCCTGAACACGTCCAAAGGGCGGCTCGTGAAATGGGGCGCAGGGCGTTTCAGGAAAAACTGAAAGAAATCGGGATGAGTGGTTACGACGCCTCGCTTTACAACCAATTCTACCACTCTGTTGAACGTCAAGTGCAGAGTTTAAGGGTGATTTTGGGGAATTTACAGGCGAAAAACAAGGAACGCCACTGGACTCGCCACCAAACCTCCGGGGAATTGGACGATGTGAAACTGATCGACGGCCTCCTGGGGGAGAAGACAATTTTCAGGAGACGCGCGGAGCAGGACCCCGAAATGGGGGCCCCCCAAACCAAACCGAAGCTCTTCAGACTAGTCGTCGACGTTTCGGGGAGTATGTATAGGTGATTTTTTCTACAACTCCGGTTTTTCCCCTAATTGACCCTAAACCCAGGTTTAATGGCTACGACGGGCGACTAGATCGCGAGCTTGAAGCCGCTGTGTTGGTCATGGAAGCGTTTCAAGGCTTCGCCGATAAAATCCAATACGATATTATCGGCCATTCGGGCGAAGCGCCCTCTATCCCCATTGTCAAGTTGAAGGAACCCCCGAAAAACAACAAAGAACGATTGGATATAGTCCGGGTATGTGCACGACTTACACTTGAGATTTTTTCTACGAGTCGTTGTAGATCATGCATGCGCATGCGCAGTATTGTTGGTCCGGTGATCACACACTAGAGGCCGCTGAGGAGGCGATTAATTCGCTCGCTGAGGAAGATTGTGACGAGGGGATTGTCATTGTGCTTTCTGATGCGAATTTGGAACGGTATAGTATACCGCCATCCAAGTTGGCTCAGGTTTTGACCTCGAAAGCTAATGTTAGTGCCTATGTTGTTTTTATAGGGGGGTTAGGGGACCAAGCTGAGAGGTATGGCGCACGAGTGGCATACATATATTTTTTCTACGAATTTTATGTTTCAGATTAACGCAAAAATTGCCAGCTGGACGTGCTTTTATCTGTCGAGACGTCACACAATTGCCCCAAATCTTGAAACAAATCTTCTCCTCGTCGGTTATCAATATATGAGGGGGTGGGTAGGGGTAAACGAATTTTAATTGTAAATATGTATTAAGAGAAATATATTTTATTATTAAAAATGTCTTTCAACAATGACAGTTGATTTAATTACTTGAAAATATCACAGTGAGACTTGAATAATTACAAAAACATTATTGCAACAAGAAAAAGTTTAAGTGCATAGTTGGTTGCCTATTTTACACTTACGTACTAACGCTTTAAATGTTATATTATTACCGTTATTGAATTTAATTTCTTAAAGCATTAATTATTAGTCGATTTGGTATTAATAAATATACAGTCATAATAATTTTATGTAACAATTACAAATTTGTGGTGTATAATTGGTTGCTTGTCTTTATATTAGTTTTTTGTATTTTTTGTTTATTAATTATTTATACAAATGTAATAACAACGAAAAACATAAGTTGTGTTACATAAATGATTCAAATATGTGTTATATTCTATTAAGTCGACTTTATTGTCCAAAAATCGAATTTGGCCAAATTATGTAACCAACTATTGAAATATAAAAACAAAAGAGAAATAAATGCTTGTTAAATGTAACTAATAATAGAAACAACGTTTTTTATAACAATTGATTAAATTGCCTAAAAATAAAAATGCTTGTATTGATGGTTGCTTGACTTTTAATAAAAGTTATTTAAAATTTACAATATGAGTGTTATTGATAACATTCTTAGTGCATAGCGTAATCAATAGTGCATTCGGTAACAACAAAATCACAATTATAATAATTTAATGTAATAATAAAAATCTGAGTTGTATAACTGGTTGCCTACATTGTGCTGTTTATTCGATTCATTGTTGATTTGTAATTTATACGATGACAGTGAAAAACACCGAATATATTAAATAAACGATTTGAATGTGTTTTTTGCCCCCTTAAACCGTCCTGTTTTTTTTTAAAACTTCAACGGGTTAGTGGCATTACATAACCTCACTTTTCAAATTGGAGGGAAAAACCTAATTTACACACAATTAAAACCAGGGCCCTTCAAAGGGCTCAGAAGACAAACCATTTGCACCGATTTATTTATTACGTGGCCCCCATTTTAGAAAAACGTCAGAAACATTGATGCTTTACCAAAATTGGCAACTAAATTGATAATGAGGCAATGAATTAAAAGCTGATATTTGGGAAATTGTTTCCCGTGTGTGAAAATTCCTGAAAATGAAAATGCCTGAAAAATTTTCTCGGTTCTCGCCCGATGCCAGTTAGGGGAAACGGCGTTGCCAACCCATGGTTGCAAACTAGTGTTTTGTTTGTGGTACCCCAAGGATTGTTTTTGTCCCAAATGCGTTTTGGTGTTTTCCCGGGGCTTATCTCAGTGTTTCATTGTCGGAAAATCGTGAAAATCGTGCGAGAAAAGTGCATTTATTAGTGTTTATTTGTTTGTTAGGTTGGCGGTCTGGCGACGCCAAGCCGCATGGTACCATGGGATAATCATGTACGTCGGTGACAAGTGAAACAATTCGCATTCTGAAGGTAAAAATAAACACAGGTTGGGAGTGTTTTCGCCCCCTTGTGTGCCCCCTGACTTCGCCCCAGCCATTCCCTCACCCCTCGATTGCCACTAAAATAATTAGAAATGGTTTACGCAGATCCCTGTAATCGCAGCCCCAAATACGACTAAACCGTCCCAGGAGCGGCACCACAGCCCCTTTTAACCTTTTTTAGGGGAAAAATCAATGAAACGGCAAAAATGACCGACGACGAAGGCCCGAAATACAAAGACGGCGACATTGTTTGGGTGAAATTGGGGCCTTGTTGGTGGCCCGGAGAGGTCACAGAAAACGCCCCCGAGGACTTCACCTCCAAGAAACCCCCCCTAGCCATCGTCAAGTTCTTCAACGAGGCCACTTAGTAAGTCAACCCTTGCAAAAACCACCCTAACCTAACTTTTCTAGTGAGTTTGTCAAAACCCCCAATCAGATTTATAACTACAACTGCGAGCGCAAAAATGAGTTTATTAAAAAGGGAATGGGTGAGTCGTAGTGTGTCAAGAGACGGTTATAACCCCCCTGAATTGCAGACTCCTTCCGGGCTAATAACCCCCACATGGAGAAATTCCCAGGGGACGTGTCTTTAGCCGAAATACGCACTGACGGCAACCCCAACATCCTCGCAGACCCCATTTTCGCCCCCCAGAAGCGGAGCAACATCATCGCGGAGGTGTTCGGCAGCCCCGCGCCCAAGAAGACCCCCAAGGAGGGGAAACACGCCCGGGGACGCAGTTCAAGTAGCCCCCCACTCGCCCAATTTCCTTAACTAAACAAGAATTTTTCCAGAAAATTCGGGTAAAAAACCCAAATTGAACATCACCCATCGTCGATTTCTGGGTTGTGACGACTACGAGGCCCACATCCGGGTCCAATTTCCGGGTAAAGACGTCGAAAACTCCAGTGGTGACGAAGAAATCGTCAAATTAAATGCCGAACCAAACAAAACGTTCAATTGTTCGTCTTGTAATTTTCAAACGAATCGAATCGACGTGATGTTGTTTCACGTCAAATGTCATATTAAAGGAATCGCGTCGCCTATGCCGGTAAAAAAGAAAACTGTACCGAAAAAGAAGAAATCGAAGATAATTAAACATATAACGTCCGATGATGACCACACGAATTCTAGTTCGGCATTCCTCGACACCGATAGTGAGGAAGAAAAGCCGAAACCGAAACGAAGAAGAAGAGTCACCTCACCGAAGAAGAAACCAAAACGAAATGAAGAACCCACAATTGACATTAGGACGAATCTCCTCGCCGAATGGTCCGACAGTGAAAACGAAGAAGTCGAAACAAGTAAAGAAAAAAATGAAGATGAAGAAAACAACAAAAATGAAGAAAAAGAGCACAAATCGTGTTTTGATTTCGACGATGAAGAAGAAGAAACGTTAGGTGAGACCACAGCCGGACGTAAAATCCCACGTGTAATCCCCCCGAAATCAAGCGAAATTGAAGAAGAAACTGAAGAAACGACGAAAAGTAGCGACGAATTTAAAGATTTAATGGAATCGACGTCAGTACCCGATTTACCAGACGTACCACCGGAAGTGAAACCACAAAATAATATCAAAACGGAAGTTGCAACGAAATTAACCAATCCGAAGAAACGTTTCGTTAAATCATTTGAAGATTTCGAATTGTTGCAAAACGAACAACGCAAAGCACAGGAAGAAGAAGAGAAGAAAGGGAAAGTGGTAGTGGAAGCGGTCGAACCACCACCCGAACACAAAACAGCCGAATCCGAAAAAGAAGAAGAAGAAGAAGAAAAGATCGAACCCAAAGAAGAAAAGATCGAACCTAAAGAAGATAAGATCGAATCAAATCTTCAAATATCGAAATTGAAATGTCAGATTATGTCAAAACTAGGCGATGAAGAACCAGAAGTGAGCAAAACGAAGAAATCACATCGGTCACCCAGAAGCAAGATTTTGGAATCGTACCGAAAAGACAAGAGGAAAAGTGTGGAAGAAGTGAAGAAAGACGAGGAAGAGGATGTGGTTAAGCAAGTCGAAGAGCTTCCAATTGAAGAAAAAGAAATGAAGAAACTTGATGAAGAAATCGAAAAGATCAATCCAATCGATGATTATCTCAACGATTTTCTTTTCGATTTGCAGAAGAAGGAAGAGAGTCCTAAAAATGACAAAATCGAAGAAGAAAAAGAAGAAGAAAGCGCCCCAAATGAGGTTCGAATCAAATCGGATTCGGGTGATATTGATATTGCTATCAAAACAAATTTGAGTAATTTTAATAAAGGTGAAGAAGAAATGTCTGCATTGAGCACACTTGCAATGGTTTCGCAATTGGAAGAAGAAAAACCAATAGAAGAAGAAAATGAAGAAATTAAGTTACCATTTGTGGAAAAACCGGAAACGGAAATGGTACCAATCGATGGTAATTTGACTAAAGTTTCCGAAAAAGACTTAGCTGATAGTCAAGTTGAAATCACAGCAACGTGTAAAAAACCCGTCACTTTGACCAATTTCTCAATGGATTTCTCCGAATGTAATAGTAATAGTAATAATAGTGAAACGAGCGAAGTGAGTGAAACAAAAACTGAAGAAACAAAAAAGAATGACGATTTAATGGATTTAGAAGAACATATACCGTCACAAATCGTCGATAAAAAAACAAAAGATGATGAAGATAAGGAAGAAGATAATCCTCCATCAAAACTCCTCGAACGTTTAACCGAAAAACCGAAAACGATAAAAGTGCCTAAAGATAGTACAAAAGTGACGAAGAAATTCATCATTAAATCGCCAACTAGTAAAATTATTAAACCGGTTACAACCTCAAACAAACCGGTTATTTTATCCGAGAAGATAATTAAACCGATTACCCCCACTACTGCTTCAGTTTCTGTACAAAAAGTCACCTCGAAACGTAATTTACACGATCCTGACGAAATCGACGCTTTTATCATACAAAAAGGTAATAAAACGGAAGAAGAAGAAGAAGAAGAGGAAAATGAAGAAATACCGGTGAAAAAACTGAAGAAAAATACAACAGGAATGGATTTGAAAAAATTACAAGTTTCATCAACTGCAACATCGGTGAAGAAAAGAGGCAAAGCGAAGATTTTACAACAGACAATAATTACACCAGCTGGTGAAATAATCCAACCAGGGGTACCAACCTCTGATGATAATGTTTTTGATATTAATTCAATGCCGATTGTGCTCTCCGATCAGATTCTCACACCGGAATCGATTGAAAATATGCCGATTTATTTATCCGAGGCACCAGCCGAGCAACCGAAAATCGTTAAAAAAGCAATCCCAAGTCAAATGCGTGTTATTAATAAATCAATATCTTCATCTGGCACCAAATTGATAAAAACACCCAAAATTCTAGGTACTATGGGTACCAAACTGATCAAACAAAATTCATTTAGTCCGAAACAAAAATTTGTTATTGTAACACAACCAACAGCTACAGCAACAACAAGTAAATATACAGTGGGTAAAAAACAAATTGTTAAAAGTGCGGGAACTTTAACTAAAGTGCAAAATATAGCACCGGAACCATCCGGAAATAAAATAATGATTTTGACAGATCAACAAGGACAACAACAACGTGTACTTCTAACACCAGCACAACAAAAAATGATGGGGTACCAAAATCAAGGTACGAAAATTAAAACTGTGATGAAAGGTGAGGCGAAGCCGAGCTATTGCAACTACTAATCACATATAACTTGTTTTTTTTTTTTTTCACAGGTAATATAATCCAGAAGGCTAAGGATGGTTCAATGCCTGGTTCTAGTGGTTTAATCACTAAAACCATCACTCCGAGTCGTGTTTTAACACAATTAAAAAAACCAATCGGTCGTAAAATACAAATGCAAAGTCAAAAAGTACCAATTAAACCACCACCATTACAACAAAAAACCATTCTTATTAAAAATCAACATGGCCAAACTGTACGTAAAATTCAAGGTACTGATGATGCATTATTAGATAAACAAGTCGCTGAACAAATCGAAGCGATCAAAGCAAGCGGTGTATTACAACAAAAACAAGAGATTTTGAATTATAAAAATAAAACGTCGACAGTACGACGTTCATATGTGAAGAAAATTGATAGTCCGAAAAAAACCGAACCGGTTCCCCCACTCGCACCAATATCACCGAAAAAACCCGAAGTGGAAAAACAACAGGAGGGTAAATCCCTTCATCAGTTGGTAATACAGGACGCTATGGGTAATCAAACGACGATCACAGAAGGCCAAATTTTGGCATTACCAAGTGAGACTATTGATGGTCAACCACAATCCTATATGTTGGTAACATTGGATGAAAGTGGAAATTTAACACCGTTGAATAATGAAGCGTTATTATCACTTGATCCCAATTTGGGATTAGGTGGGGATTTAGGGAATACGGTTTTACAAATCGATCAAAGTGAGGGAATAACAACAACAACAACAGCAGCAACAACAACAACAACACAGTCGGAGGTTAAAAGTGAAGAAGTGGTGGCGCCACCTGTCACAAAAGAGGAGGAAAAACCCGATGGACAACAATTAATTGTAACGGGGGATCCCATAGCTGCACAAAAATTTCTAGAATCACTAACTGAAGGTAATACAGATTTGGCAAATATATTAGCAAATGCTGAAGGTTCAATTTTGATTCATGCTGATGGTCAACAAATTCTAATAAATACAGATTCCGACAATCAAATGTTATTATCAGTCAATACAGATAATTTAAATATGGCGGAAAGTAGTGAAGGTGGGGGTAATCCGATTTTTGCTACACAACCATCGAAAAATCAAGATATCCTTGCAGCTGCCCTCGCCGACACTGATGTATTTCAAGGTGAACAAAATAATGGCCAAAAAGTCTCACAATTGAGTCCAAATAGTAGTCTATATCCGATTAATGTCGGTAACGTATTAGAAACAAGCTTAACTTTGAATTCACCAATCATGACACCGCTTGAAGTCCCATCGACCAATAGTAAAAAGATTGATGAGAGTGATATTTTAGCACCAGTACCTAAAACAGTCGATCTACCAATCACAATCACCGATCCTAATATATCACAGACTGTATCCCAGCAACAAGTTTCGTTGCCTAGTAACATAGAATTATCATTACCAATAAGCGAGTCGGCAATAGTCACGTGTTCAGAGATGAGTTACTATTCGTTGCCGAGTCTCGAATCGGATCGAAGTATGCCGATTTTGACCGAAGATGAGCCGAAGGATGATGAGAAGGGGGGGAATGATGAGAGTGAGGGGTTGTGTACACTTGGGGGCGAAATGTGTAGTTCTTTGAGTGAGCCCCCCCCTGATATGTTTGATTTGTCGGCGGTTTTGTCCTCCCAGAAGGAGAAGGACGAGTCGAATCCGGGATCGGTGACTGAGACGAGTAGTCCGAATACTGTGAATGAGGATTCGTGCGAAATTCCGGTCCAGCCGGAAATTGTGACGAAATTGGAGGGGGAGGAGAAAGAGGCGAATTCGACTGAGGTGTAAATAAGTGTAAATTGGAGGAGGGGGATTTTTGTATATATTAATTGTTAAATTTATGTACGAGTGTACATAAAGATGATGCTTCTTTTTTATTCATATCTTTTTAACGATTATGATAGGTAAGACATATATGCACACTTAGGTCAAGTTATGCTTATTGTAGATGTATGTTAGAGTAGCTTCCATGTGTCATTTTTCGTGTGATGAAGTTGGTACTGGATAGGATTTTAATCTTGATTAAGACACGTTAAGTAAGCTAGAGATAATGTTCTTTTAAAGATTATGTTATGTATAATTTTATTGTAATAAAAAATTAATCATATTTCTGATATACCTATCAGCCTTGTCTAATTCGAGCTTTAACCAAAAAACCTACCAAAATTTCATATTACCAGTGTTCCACATCAAAAACATAAAATTCACCAGATTTACCAAATTTTCACCAGATTGGGAAGCACACAGTTTTCACGTTAAAAGTTTGCTCAACTCTTGAAAAAAGCTTATTTTCAATAAAATTTTGCGAAATAATTGTGTTTCTGGCTGAAAAACGCTCGAGAAATGACTTAATTTCTCGATTTTTCAGGCAAAACTTGAGATTTTAGTACAAAGACGTGCTTAAGCGCGTTTTTGGCCAAACTTTGTGGTTTCTGAACTTATTTTTGTCTTAATTTTGCTTAGAAATCAGTTAAATTGAATAAAACAAACAAAATAACAATCCTTTTTGTAATTTTTGGGCGTGTGAAATGATCAAGTTAGAGGAGTTTCAGCTTAAAAATCTGTTTGAATCTTCGAAAAAGCAAAAAAATTACCATTTTCAGCCTATTTCTGTGTTTTTTGGCTTGTTGATAAAATTTTGCAAAATTATTGCATTTCTAGCAGGAAAACGTACTAAGACTCCAGAAAATGCAAAATTAATGTAATTTTCGACTTAATTCGTTGCTTTTTGAATTCGTATTAGCTAAAAACATTCTTATTTTGCTCAAAAATCGAGTAAAACCAGATTTTATAAGATAAATGAGCCTCTGGTTCAAAAACGAAGTAACTCGAGCGAAACAAACTAAAATAAAATCAATTTCGATTTAATTTTTAATTTTTTTCTCTGCTTCAACGAAATTTTTAGAGTTTTCTTTGTTTGTATCTAAAAAACGCGCTTAAACACTTGAAAAGGGCAACAATAACGCAGTTTTTGGTTGATATTTTGACTTGTTTTTAACGAAATTTTGCGAAATAATTTCTAACTGAAAAATTATTCGAAAAAGACAAAAATAAATTGTCATTTTCGATCCTATCTAGTAAAATTTTGTAAAAAACTTCGACTTTTTTTGAAAAAATTGACGAAATAACCAAGTTTCTGGTTATAAACGTGAGAATTGCTCGAAAAACAGTTTTTTTCATTTCCAAAAAATCGCCAGATATTAGAATTTTTACAAAAGCTTTCACCAAATCATCAGACTAACATGAAAATCACTGACAACACTGCATATTATTGACTTACCAGTGTTGCCATCGCAAAAAAATTAAAAACACCAATTTCGAGTTGAAAAATTTAAGGAAAGTTTACGTTTTGTTGTGTAAAAATCTAAAAAATCTTTTTTTATCACAGTTTAGTGATTTTTTTACTCGGTATGGCAAAATCTCACAGTTTTTAGCATAAAAATCCACTCAAAAAACGTGTCGAAACGGCCGAAATATGCAAAAATAGCGTTATTTTCGACTTTATTTGTTATTTTTTTGATTTGTTTTAGCGAAAAACCTGAATTTTAGTACAAAAACACGCATTTTCGGCCTATTTTTTGACTTTTTTAAGTGGAAAACGGGCTTAAACACTTGAAAAATAGCAGCGTTTTTGGCTTATTTTGTTAAATTTTTGGCTTGTTTTGAACGGAATTTTGTAATTTAATTGTAATTTATGCTGTAGCAAAGAGGGAAAAGTTTGTGGCGATTATTGTGACCCTTCATTTTAATTTTATGTTGAGATAGGCAACCGATTATACACTATTGTTTTGAAAAAAATTACGTAGATTATTATTTTTGTAGTAAAATAAAAGCAACCACAATTTTTAAACGTTGAGATAGGCAACCAGAAATGACATTTTTGAAAATGTAGATTGTCATTTTTAGTAACATCTTTAAAAAAAACAAACAGAACTCCAATTTTTAAGCAATTTATGGTTGTTAAATTATTTTAAGAAAATGTAGCAAAACACCTAATTAAGTTTCTGGCTAAAAAACGAAAAAAATGCTCAAAAAAAAATAAAAATTATCATTTTCAATTGGAGAAAATCACTGTAAATATTGGAATTTTTACAGAAGTTTTTATTAAATTACTGGAAATAAAAGTTACTAGATCTGGTGAAAGTTCACCAAGCCTGGCAACACTGCTTTTTACATTATTATCAAGAAACAATTCATTTTTTATTTAATTCTTTGGGGGAGTTCATGTAGTAGAGGTGTATTACTGGTTGCGTTAGCTTTATGAAAAAACTATATTTTGTGTTAATAAAAAGCTGCAAAAATTGCACTTTATAAGTTATTTGTATCAAATAAAATACAGTATTTTATTTAATTCCCAAGTTTAGTATAGACGTATTACTAGTTGCATAAGCCTGGTAGTTCACAATTTTTATTTCAAATAAATTATATTCTAATTTGTTTATTTTTATAAACTAAAACTCAATTTTTAACACAACTTTTTTAGTTGTATTACAGGTTGCATAAGTCAATTAGAAAAAAACTTATTTTTTGCTGTTTTTTGTACAAAAAAATTGCACGGACGCAAATTTACAGACACTACATGTCTAAAAACACATTTCATTCAATTTGTGTCCAATTCTTTCCAAACGTATTACTGGTTGCATAAGTCGCTTATTAGTTTCAGGGAAAAAAATTGTGTTGCTCTAATCCTCTAATGTACAATTTTATTCAAAAAAAATTAATCAAATTCCTAAATGTATTTAAAGACAACGTCGCGCTTATCGCCCACTGTCTGTAACTCGACTTTTACAGGACTCTGTAACCAAAAACTCAACAATTCTTCTGTATACCCGATCAAAAAGTACATTTTCCTCGCACTAACACTCCTCCTAACAATCCCAGCGATCCTTATGATATTATGTTGTCTTTTGATGATAATTTCGCTCAAAAACAACGCATGCCAAGTCCCGGTCATAAACTTGCGGATGAAAACGTCCTCAATTGCGGTCTCGGAGGCCCTTAGGCCGCCCTCCAAGTTGGCTGAAATCACAATGAGCCCCCTTGTTTTGCCTCGAATGCAACTTACAAGTGTTCCACGAGTTCCAGGTCTTGCGATGGGCGATTTGGTGGGGCGGATTGGCCATTTCGTAAGTGAGGGCTAGGTCCTTCCTGGGGGTGATGCGATAGCGGCCTGATTGCGATTTGGGGCACACTGTGGAGGTGTGCAAGAGGCGGTGGAGGGTGGGTGGGCGCAGGACCTGGGGGCGCCGAAGTGAGGTTAAGTTTCTTTAAAAGGGGTACTTACGTTTCTGAGATGCGGGAGAGACATTTTTGAGCGAATTTGTATGATTCGTTTTCTTGGTTAGGTTGGTTTTTGAACGAGTGAGAATTTTGGGAAGATGGCGCTGTTCATATAGAAAGAAAACTGTAACGTGATGGGATTACAGATTACTGTAATGTTACTGAACGTATTTTTTGTCAGTTTTACATAAAGAAATAATCCATTTGATTAAATCGTCAATTTATTGTGTTAAATACCCAAATTTTTCATTAGGAGTTTTTTTTTTAATTATACTGAGTGATCTATAAAAATAGTACCTCCAGCGACTGTCATTTATTTTTTGGTATTAAATAATTAAAAAACTGATAATGTTTCTACCACAGATCAGTAGTGGAACAAAACAAATTTCCTTTTTTTGTTGATAATTTTTTATAACAAATAAAAAACTTTACCCACATTACAGTTTCCTGTTTTCGGTATTCAAATTAAAGCGCGAAAACACCGTATTACCATGACGCCTTATTGAAATTTGATCGATATTCTGTCAAAGTTTGAAAAATGGCCGAACGTATCATCCCCCTAAGCACAACCCTTGTAAAATATGACAATCCAGTCCTTGTTACGAAACACGAAGAAAAGAAACCTACTCTTGCTAAGGTACTTCCCATTTTTCTCCTCAAACGCAACTTCTCTTCTCCTCAAACTCAACTTTTCTCCTAATCAAACTCAATATTTTTCTCGTCAAACTTAATTTTTCTCCTCAAACTAAACTTTTCTCATTTTAAAACTCAACATTTTCCTCGTTAAACTGAACTTTTTCCTCCTCAAACTCAACTTTTCTCCTCCTCAAACTCAAGTTTCTTCGTCCTCAGATTCAACATTTTCCTTAAACTCAAGTTCTCTCATCCTCAATTCAACATTTTTCTCCTCAAAAACAATTTTTCTCCTCCTCAAACTCAACTTTTCTCCTACTCAGACTCAATATTTTCTTTGTGAAACTGAACTTTTCTCCTCAAACTCAACTTTTTTTCTCCTTAAACTATCTTTTCTTGATCTCAAACTCAATTTTTTTGTCTTCAACATTTTCTTCCTCAAACTCAACTTTTCTCTTCAAACTTAACTTTTCTTGTGCTCAGACTCAACATTTTCCTCGTCATAGTCAACTTTTTTTATCCTTAAATTCAACTTTTCTCCTCACACTTAACTTTTCTCGTCTTCAAACTCAACTTTATTCCTCCTCAATTTCAACTGTCCTCCTCAAACTCAATTTTTCTCCTCATCAGATTTAACATTTTCCTCCGCAAACTCAACTTTTTTCATCCTCAGACTCAATATTTTCTTCGTCAAACCCAACTTTTTTCCTCCTCAAATTCAACTTTTCCCGCCCTCAGAATCAACATTTTCCTCCTCAAACTCAACCTTTTACCTCCTCAGACTTAACTTACTTTCTTGTCCTCAGACTCAACATTTTCCTCGTCAAACTCAACTTTTCTCCCCATACTCAACTTTTTTACTCCTCAAAGTCAACTTTTCTCGTCGTCGTACTCAAAATTTTCTTCGTCAAATTCAACATTTCTCTCCTCAAACTTAACCTTTCTCATCTTCAGACTCAACAAATTCTTCGTCAAACTCAACTTTTTTCCTCCTCAATTTCAACTGTTCTCTTCAAACTCAATTTTTCTCCTACTCAGACTCAACATTTTCGTTGTCAAACTCAACTTTTTTCCTCCTCAAATTAATTTTTCTCCTCCTCAGATTCAACATTTTCGTTCTTTTTTCCTACTCGAACTCCACTTTTCGCCTCCTCAAACACAACTTCTCTTTTCCTCAAACTCAACTTTTTTCCTTCTTGAACTAACTTTTCTCGTCCTCAAATCCAACATTGTCCTCGTCAAACTCAACTTTTTTCCTCCTCAAGATCAGCTTTTCTCCTCAAAATTTTACTTTTATCGTCCTCAGAGTCATCAGTTTCTTCGTCAAACTCAACAGTTTTCCTCAAACTCAACTTTTCTCCTCCTCAGACTCAACATTTTCCTCGTCATACTCAACTTTTTTCCTCAAACTCAATTTTTCTCCTCAAACTCAACATTTTCCTCTTCAAGCACTATTTTTCTCTTATCAAACTTATTTTTTCTTCTCAAACTTATCTTTTTTCTCAAAATAAACCTTTCTCGTCTTCAGACTCAACATTTTTCTCCTCAAACTCAACTTTTCACGTCCTCAGACAAAACAGTTTCTTCGTCAAACTCAACTTTTCTCCTCAAACTTATTTTTTTCTTCCTCAAACAAAACTTCTCTTCTCAAACTAAAATTTTCTCCTACTCAAACTCAACTTTTCTCTTCAATCTCAACTTTTTTCCTCCTCAGATTCAACATTTTCCTTATTTTCTCCTACTCAAACTTCACTTTTTGCCTCTTCAAACACAACTTCCCTTTTCCTCAAACTCAACTTTTTTTCCTCCTTGAACTAACTTTTCTCGTTCTCAAACTCAATTTTTCTCGTCCTCAAACTCAACTTTTTTCTTCCTCAGATTCAACTTTTCTCCTCAAACTTTACTTTTCTCGTCCTCAGACTCATCAGTTTCTTCGTCAAACTCAACTTTTTCCTCCTCAAACGCAATTTTTCTTCTTCTCAAACTCAACTTTTCTCGTCCTCAAATCCAACATTGTCCTCGTCATACTCAACTTTTTTCCCCCTCAAACACAATTTTTCTCCTCAAACTCAACTTTTCCCTCCTCAAACAAGATTTCTTTTCTCCTCAAACTAAACTTTTCTCCTACTCAGATTCAACATTTTCCCCGTCAAACTCAACTTTTTTCTCAAACTAAACTTTTCTCGTCTTCAGATTCAACAGTTTTCTCCTCAAACTCAACGCAATTTTTATCCTCCTCAAACTCAACTTTTTCCTCCTCAAACAAAACTTCTCTTCTCCTCAAACTAAACTTTTCTCCCACTCAGATTCAACATTTTCCCCGTCAAACTCAACTTTTTTTCTCAAACTAAACTTTTCTCGTCTTCAGATTCACCAGTTTTCTCCTCAAACTCAACTGTCCTCCTCCCAACCCAATTTTTCTCCTGAAACTTACCTTTTCCCCTCCCAAAACTCAATTTTTCTCCTCCTCAAGCTCAACTTTTCTCGTCTTCAGATTCAACAGTTTCCTCCTCAAACTCAACTGTTCTCCCCCCAAAACCCAATTTTTCTTCTGAAACTTAACTTTTCCCCTCGCAAAACTCAATTTATCTCCTGAAATTGAAATTTTCTCCTCCTGAAACTGAATTTTCAGGAGCGCTCAGCTGAAGAATCGCACACTCGTGCCAAATCCGCGGCGATTCTAACCGACGCCCGTCGCGAAACCGAAGAGATCCTCAACACGATCCTCCCCCCCAAAGAATGGGAGGAGGAGGGCCAACTATGGAGGCAAAACGTCTCCACAACCCCTGCAACGCGTCTAGACGTCATCAATTTACAAGAACAACTCGATATGAGACTACAACAACAACAAGTTGGCCAAAATCAACAACAGATGGCGCTTCTTAATTCTTGTATTTTTTAGGCCCGCGAAACTGGGATTTGTCCCGTACGTCGCGAGTTGTACACTCAATGTTTCGACGAAATCATCCGACAAGTGACGATCAACTGCGCCGAGCGCGGCCTACTATTATTGCGCGTGAGGGACGAAATGCGCATGACCATTGAGGCCTACCAGGCCTTGTATTGCAGCAGTATTGCGTTCGGGATGCGCAAAGCGCTACAAGCCGAACAAGGCAAGAGTGATTTGCAACAAGATGTTGAGGATTTGAAAAGGGAAAAACAAGAATTGGAGCATCAAATAATCGAGTTGAAGCAGCGRGCGGAACAAGCCGATCGACGAGCAGCCGAAACGAGGTTAGCCGAAGAGAGGAAGCACACTGAAGAAATAGC
>NW_025401050.1:9679793-9682634 GCF_015345945.1 Tribolium madens
GAGGAAATAGCCTTCTTGATGAAGACCAATCAACAGCTCAAAACGCAACTCGAGGGCATTATAGCACCCAAAAAATAACACTATTACTTATTAAAAGCTCAAAAAAGATAAAATAGTTCCATTTATAACCCAAAACAATATAAGAACAATTAAATAGCAAAAACAAAATTACAGGAATCTGTAATTCCAATTATTTAATTCAAATTTAAAATAACAAATGAAGAGCGATTTTCATAGCATTCTACTTATTTGCGCCCCAAGATGGCTAATAAATACAAAAAAAATTAAACTAGCTTTCACAATAAAAAATATTTAATTCAAATTTTTAAAGGTACAAAAACAGCAAATAAAGTATGATTCCATTGCATTTCTACTGTGTCACTCCAAAGTGTAAAAAAATGCAAAAAAATATATTAAGAAAATTACAGTTTTCTGTAATTTCAATTTTTATTAAATTATCCAGTTGAAGCAGCGAGCGGAACAATCCGATCGCCGAAACGAGGTTATCCGAAGAGAGGAAATACAGTGAAGAAATAGCCTTCTTGATGAAGACCAGTCAACTCAAAATTCTAATTATTAAATTCAAAATATTAAAGGTAAAAAATAACAAATAAAGAACGATTTCATAGCAGCCTCAAGATGACAAAAATAACCTTCACTATAAAAAAATACAGGAACTGTAATTCTGATTGACTTTTAATGCTGGAAAAACGGCAAATAAAGTATAATTTCATTGTATTTTTACTTTGTCGCTCCAATGTGTACAGTTTCCTGTAATTTCAACTTTCATCAAGTTTGGATTTTTAAAGGTGAAAGACAACTAATGAAGTATGATTACATTGCGTTCTACTTTGTCGCCCCAATGTGTAAAAAAGATTCAAAAAATTTATCAAATTGAAAAAAAATTCGAAAAAATTATTTGAAAAAAAAATTCATTAAATTATCGAGTTGAAGCAGCGAGCGGAAACATCAAAGAAACCGCCTTTTTGTTGAACTAAGCAAAAGTTGKAAATGAAAACTTGTCCCCCAAGAAGGTTAAAAAATAATACAAAAAAAACTACAAAAAAACAGGACCAAGTAATTCTAACTAATAAATTTAGATTATTCAAGGTAAAAGGGCAACAATTAAAGTGTGATTACATTGTATTCGATCTTGTCGCCCCAATGTGTTAAAAAAATAAAAAATCTATGCGATATGAAAGAAATTTTGCGAAAATTACAGTTTCCTGTAAGTTTAATTTTCATCAAGTTTGCATTAAGCACAAGAAATGGAGTATAATTACATTGCATTCCACTTTGTCGCTCCAATATGTTAAAAAACCCAAAAAAATCTGTCAAATGTGGACGAAATTACAGTTTCCTGTAATTTCAATTTCCGAGAAATACCGCATGTGGACAGTTTTTAGGCTTAAAAAAAAGTCTTTACTTATATTATTATTTATTAAAATTTCAAATCCAAAGCGAATTAGGGGCTCTTCGTATAAAATCGCACCACCACACAAGTGAAAAGTGTTAAAAAACCAGCCTTGGAGCCTACGATACATTAAATACTTTGTACATAACAATAATTTATATACTCTTAAAAATAAAACCCATCCACCCTGTAGAAACGTGATGTTTTTAAACTAGAGTTCAATGTTTGCCTTTTTTTGCACGTTTTTTCCGACGTTTTTTCGCACTTGTGACTTCCTCATCGAAGGGTTTTTCATCACCAGTGGTCGGAGTTGGCGGTTCTGACGCCGTCTCAGGGTCATTACCCCCATTAAGGTCTTCCGGTTTGGTTAATTCTAACGAAATTATTTTCTCTTGTAGAGTCTCTACCTGTTTTCAAAAAAAATAAATAAAAAATTACTACCAAAAATCAGGTTAAAAGAGGGCACGAACGAAATTAAATTACAGATTCCTGTAATTGCAAAGTTCGTTCTGTACTTAAAAAGAGACAGCTATATTCACCCCAAGCGAGAAAACAACACAAACAAGAAACAGTAACAGCTCCTCGGCAGTGCCTCGTCCGAAATAATATATTTAAAAAATTTTCAAAAGCTGATCGCAGTGTGCTACTAGAAGAAAAAAGGTGTTAAGACTAACCAGGTGTGAGTGTGTATAATTCATGCTGATTGGTTGGAAAATTGTTTGTTTCTCTTGTTTTATACCTCTCTCTCTATCAGCTTCTCGACATATTCGATTGTCCTAACTCGTTTCTCTCCTGTGACGTCATCGATATATTCTTCGGTACGTTGTGTCACTTTCTCATCTAGCACCTTCTCGCTTTCTCTCACTGTTGTTGTATTGCCGGGCTTACTACGCACAGCCAACTTGGGAAAATCGGCACTAGAGGGCCTCAGCTGAACACATGCAATGCTGTTAGTACCTGAGCCCTGGACATGTACCGAATCCAGTCAATGGTTAGTGAGTTAGTACACACACATATAGATGGCGCTGCGCTAGTGACGTTTTCCCGAGGCGAAGCCGAGTTGTTATTTGCAATGAGGGGATTACATGACTGCAAAGTGTTGATTGTGAGAGAGAGACAGCCTACTATAGACTTGAAATGTACAGATTCCTGTAATTCACTCTGCCCAAACTTAAAAAACTACTTTGTTCAATTGGACATTTTGTTACTTGAAATTATCTTTCCAAATGTTTTTTCCAATAAAAATATAGAATCCTGTAATTATCATTTAAATGTCCTAAAACCAGGTTACAGGTTTCTCTAATTCTACACAATTATTATACAATTGAAACCATTACAAAAATTATAAAATCTAATTTTTTTGGACAATTTATTGTTTTTATGTAAAATACAAATTTCAGTAAATTGTAGATTACTTAAAAAACTTT
>NW_025401050.1:9682919-9693534 GCF_015345945.1 Tribolium madens
CAAAAACAAATAATTTTCCAATGTCATTTATTGACTTAAGCTGAAAAACGTATCATTTGCGTCCCAAATGTGTAAAAATACAAAAAATGTAGTCCACAATACAAAAAAATTACAGGTTTCTGTAATTCCTCTTGGTAAAAGTCCAATACTTCTCTTTTTCTTAAAAAAACTAATTGCGTTTTCCAATATCACTTATTGACTGAACACAAAAAACATTATTTAACCCTAAAAATGTATAAAAAACACAAAAAATCCAGTCAGTTCAACAAAAAATTTCTGTAAAATTTTCGAATAAAAGACAAAAATCAAAACTTATTTTTAGGTAAACAAATGTTTTTCGCCGTTTTGCTTTTATTCTTTGAATTTTTTTTGTTCTTTTTGAAACAAAAAACTATAAAATAAGTCATGTTCTAATGTCATTTATTGACTAAACACAAAAAAAACATATCATTTGTGTGCCAAAACATATGAAAAAATACAAAAAATCTAGTCCATATTACAAAAAAATTACAGGTTTCTGTAATTATCTTCCTAAAAGACCAATATTTTTCTTTTTGTTTTAAGAAAAACTTTAAACTAATTGCGATTTCCAATGTCACTTATTGACTGAACACACAAAAAAATATATTAAAGTCCCAAAATATATAAAAAAATAATAATAAGAATAAAGCGGCTTTACACATTTCTGTAAAATTTTTGAATAAAAGCCAAAAATCGGAACTCGTTTTTAATTAAAAAAATGTTTTTCACCGTTTTACTTTTATTTCTTTGTATTTTTTGTAATATTTTTGTTCTTTTTTATAAACAAAAAAAAATTAAAATGACTCATGTTCAACGTCATTTATTGACTGAACCTGAAAAACGTACAATTTGCGCCCGAAGATGCGTAAAAAATACAAAAAAATCTAGTGCAAACTAAAAAAATTACAGGTTTCTGTAATTCCTCCCCTTAAAAACTAGAAATCTCGGTTTTTTAACAAAAAAAAACTTGCATTTTCTAATGTCATTTATTCACTAAACACGATAAACATCATTTATGCACGAAAATATATGAAAAAAATCCAAAAAATCTAGTCCATACTACATAAAAATTACAGGTTTCTGTAATTCGTGTTCTTAAATGTCTAATATTTTTCTTTTTCTTAAAAAAAAAACTTTAAACTAATTGCGTTTTCTAATCTCACTTATTGACCTAACACAAAAACATGTTATTTAAGCCCCAAAATGTAAAAAAATACAAAAAAATCTAGTCAATTCTACAAAAAATTACAGATTTCTGTAAAATTTTCAAATAAAAGCCAAAAATCGGAACAAAACATTTTTTTCATCGTTTTACTTTTATTTCTTTGTAATTTTTGTAATATTGTTGTTCTTTTTTATAAAGAAAAATATTAAAATGAGTCATGTTCTAATGTAATTTCTTGACTTAACCTAAAAAACGTACATTTTGCACCTAAAAAATCCACAAAATTTTTAGTCCAAACTAAAAAAAATACAGGTTTCTGTAATTTCCCCCCTTAAAAGTCCTCAAATGTCATTTTCACTTATCCTATTTGTGCACAAAAATGTCTAAAAAAATCAAAAAACCTCGTCTAAACTTCAAAAAAAATTACAGGTTTCTGTAATTCCACCCCTGAAAGCACCAAAATCTCTCTCCAAAATGACATTTCAAACCGGGAAAACGTCTCAAAAAGTGACACAAAGCCTCAAAACACACACCACGTGACCCTATCATCCCTTACCTCCTCTTTCTCCGACGGCGGTACTTCCCCGGCCCCCACCATATCCGTCATTGATTTGATGACCATTTGGGCCTGAATCGCGTCCTGTTCGAGCGATTTGAGACGTGCGGCCCTCCAAGCGGCCCTTTTTTCCGCCCTTAAGGCCCTTTCTTCGGCCGGTGACAGATGTGACTCATCTTCATCTGTCAAAAGACCTTCTTCACGCAATTTGTCCTTGAGACGACGTTCGGCCTTGGCTGTACGCACAACACTGACATTGCTCTGATGTGACACACTGTCAAAAATCAACTGTCAAAATAATTTTTGACAATTTGCGAATTGTCAATAAGTCACCTTGTGTGTTGCGAATCGAACGATTCAGCATCGGAATGATCGAGAAGGTTGATTTCGGGGGAAAGACTCGCGATTTTTCGTTCTTCTTCGGCTTTGAGTTTTTCCAGTTCGTCGGTGCTTAAATAACTGAAAAATTTTTCTGAAATTTTTGACAATTAGTGTCAAATTTTTGACAAATTTGTGTCAAATACCTTGTTTTGGTGGAGGCTTTTGACTTTCCTCCATTGCAGTCTCAAAGAATTTTTTCTTATCACTAACCGTCGATTTTTTTGGTGATTGTGGCGGCTATTAAAAAAAAAATTATAATAATAATAATAAAAACAAAAAAAGCCATAAACCGAAGTGTTTTGTTTGTTTGTGGGCGTGTCATCGAATCAAATTACCTGATTGGTCGAAAACCGCACATGCTTATTGCCAATAATCAGTGATTGTGGTCGCGGAGGCGGTTCCGGCTTAGCCCCGCCCTCGAACACCAAATCAAGCGATTGGCTACTTTTCATCAATTCGAGCGACGGTTTCGGCGTTTTGGGCAATTCGGGCGGAGTCTCGTCCTCGGAGTAGCCATCAGGGGGCGGGATTACGAGATTCTCGATACTGGAATGATGGGATGTGGGCGTGGTGGGAGGAGTCGGGGCGGGTTTAGGGTACGATTTGCCGGTTTTCGATTTGTCCTGTCAGATTAAACTCGTGGTTAGGGGGGGTGGCAAAAGGCGGAGCCAACAGGAAAACAAAAGCACACTCGTCATATGAAAAATATATTTGCCATTGAAAATCACATTAATAAATATTTTTTATGCGTTTAATAGACAATACCGAGTTATAACAACAATATAAAAATCTATGCGACTACTGGTTGGACAATCAACAATAAAACAACACAAGTTTGAGGTTAGAATTGAGGGCCTGAAAATGTTCATTAAATGAATCTAGTTGGCGGGAATGTGAACGTAAAGTCATGGCCCCCTAATATGGCACGAAATTTAGAAAATCCAGTCGACTGGATTTTTGACGTATATTAGAAAAATATAAAATTTCCACATTGAGAATTATTTAAATTCAAATGTTTTGACACTGAAACAAAGATTTTTTTTTAATAAGGCATTTTCACAACGAACACGATTTGAATTTAAATAAATCAGTTGAGAAACTCAATTTATTTATTATTTCAAATACTGTTTTTTTTTTTGAACAAAAAAGTGTCGATTGAGACATTCATTTGGTACATAATTATTTTGATATGATTCACAATACATAACATAAGCGATGAACACATAGACCAAATTGTGTTATTGTTAAATTCGCTTATTATTCGCTAGTTATTATTATTACATGAGCACCACGTTTAACAATTTCGACAAAAAGAAATTGAATTTTATTCAAAATTCGCTTTCTTACATGTACTATTTTTACGTACTGTGTGTTACAGTAATATCTCATTCGTGAGTGTTTGTTATGGTGTCCTTTTCGGATTCTGGAATCAAAAATACAATTCGATAAAAATAAAATTGATTTTTCTTAACATGCATCATGCTCGAACATCGAAAACACATGCTTCAGCCTTCTAATGATGCAAACAACGCGAATTAATAAGTTGCGAATCGGAAAAATCGCAATAAAATAAAAATATATGCTTTTCCAAGTCCAAAACTTATCAAAAAATCAAATTCTAGTAATGTTCCGAATAAAAAAATCGCCATAAAAAATTTATGGTTTTTGTCGAAATGGAAATTTCGAAGTGCGAATCGCTAAAATTGCTACAATAAGGAAATTTAAGCTTTTCCAGACTCAAAAAATGTCAGAAATGCAATTTTTGAAAAGTTCCGAAGTGAATAATAGACAAAAAAGCGTCCAAATCTCAATAATATTTCATATTTTAACGAAAAATCGGTTAAATGTCCGATTGAAAAAAGTTCCGAATCGAAAAAAAATTTCAATCGTTAAAACTGCAATAAAATGAGAATTTATGCTTTTCTGGGACCAAAAAGTGTCAGAAATGCAATTTTCGCAAAGTTTCCAACTGTAAAATTCACTCATTTCATATTTTTAAAAAAAAATGGGTTAAAATCTCCGATTCCGAGTTCCCAACATCAAAAAATCGCATTAAAAAAAGAATTTAAACTTATATAAACCCAAAAATACCAATTTAAGTGAATGAAGTAGTAAAAAAAATGTGATAAAATAAGAAAAATGTTTTCCAAGCGCAAAAAGTTTCAGAAACGTGAATGTCAAAATTATTGAAAAGTTTCGAATAATGAAAATCGCAATAAAATAAAAATTTGTTTGTCGAAATCCAAAAAATAATAAGAAGTTCCGAAGCGTAAAAATCGCAATACAATGAGAATTTATACTTTTTCAAGGCCAAAAATTATAAATTTGAGGTATTTCGAAAAAAGTTCGAGTTGAAAAAAATACAAATTTAAACGGTTTCAAAAAAACTCGCATTGTATATTTCGAATTTAACAATGATATTAAAAAAAGAATTTAGACTTTTTAAAACATAAAAATGTCAAAAATGCGAATTTAAAAAGTTCCGAAAAAGGTTCGTAAATTCGCAAAGAAAGCGTCCGAATCTGGATAAAATAAGAATTTAGACTTCTCCAGGCCCTAAAAGTTTAAAAAACTGTTCGCATCTCAATTATATTTTATATTTTTACTAAAAATCAACTAAATCCCCGATTCCGAGAAGTTCCAAATCGCAAAAAGGACGATTTAAGCTTTTTTTTGGCTGAAAAATGTTATTTTAAGTGGTTACGAAAAAGGTCCAAAAAGTAAAACTAGCAAAAAAATTGTGATAAAATAAAAATTTATACTTATCCAAGCGCAAAAAGTTTCAGGAATCCCAAAAACCGCCAGAAATGTAATTTTTGAAAATTCCGAACTGCAAAATTCGTAAAAATAACTCTTATTCGCATTAAAATTTTTTTTAAACTTACATAAACTCGAAAATGCGAATTTAATGAACTAAGTAGTAAAAAAGCGTTCAGAAAGGTAAATTTCAAAGATATTAAGTCCAAAAATCGTCAATAATAAAATTTTCGAAAAATTCCAAACAGCAAAATTCGCAAAAAAATTTCTAAATTTCAATAAAATTTTATATTTTTACCAAAAATTGATTAAATGTCCAATAATAAAAAGTTTCGGATCGCAAAAATCGCAATAAAATGAGAGATTATACTTTTTCAGGCCCAAAGATGATCAAAAAAGCAAATTTGAAATATTTCAAAAAAAACCTCGAATTTGAGAATAGCAATAAAAAAATACACTTATTTAAACATAAAAATGTTAAAAATGCAAATTAAAAAGTTCCGACAAAAGTTCGAAAAGTAAATTCGCAAAAAAGTGTTTGCATCTCAATTATATTTAATATTTTTACCAAAAATCGACTAAATGTCCGATTCCGAAAAGTCCAAAACCTTAAAAAAAGAAGATTCAGATCGTTTCCAAGTAAATATCAAAAATTCCAATTTAAGTAGTTACGAAAAAGATCCAAAAGATAAAACTAGTAAAAAAAAACGTACGTAAAAATTGTGATAAAATAAAAATTTATGCTTATCCAAGCGCAAAAAGTATCAGAAATGTCAATTTCAAAAGTTGCGAATAATTAAAATCGCTACAAAAACCGCCAAAAATGCAATTTTTATAAATCTCCGAACTGTAAAATTCGTAAAAATATAATCTATTAATAAATAACATGTCATATTTGAACCAAAAATCCGAAAAAAAGAATTTAAACTTGTATAGGCCTAAAAATGTCAAAAATGCGAATTTAAATGGTTATCAAAAAAGGCCAAAATGTAAAACTGACAAAAAATAATAAATTTATACTTTTGAAAGTTCTCAGAGTATTAAAAACGTTAATTTGAAAAGTACCGAAAAATTTGCGAACCGTACAAATCCCGAAAAAAACGTTCGCAACTCATTATATTTGATCAAACTTTACTGATAAATAACAAAATATCAAAATTCTACTCAATATTTGTGCTTTTCCGAGACTAAAAATGTCAGAAATTCACAAAATTCATATTTATATAAAAAAAAATCGGTTAAATCTCCGATTTCGAAAAGTTCCCAATACCAAAAAATCGCATTTAAAGATAAATTTAAATTTATATAAACCCAAAAATGCAAATTTAAGTGAATTAAGTAGTAAGAAAAAAATGTGAAAATAAAAAATTGTTTTCCTAGCGCAAAAAGTTTCAGAAACGTCAATTTCAAAATTATTGAAAAGTTTCGAATAATAAAATTCGCAATAAAATAAAAATTTATGCTTCTCAAAGTCCAAAAATCGTCAAAAATGCGATTTTCAAAAAATTCCAAACAGCAAAATTCGTAAAAAAGCATCTAAATCTCAATAAAGTATTATATTTTTACCAAAAATCGGTTAAATGTCCAATAATAAAAAGTTCCGAATCGTAAAAGTCCCAATAAAATGAGAAATTTTACTTTTTCAGGCCCAAAAATGATCAAAAATGCAATTTCAAAAAAAAAAACTCGCATTATATACTCCGCAGAAATAGGGTTCGAATTTAGCAATAGCAACAAAAAAAGAAGTTAGACTTCTTTAAACAAAAAAATGTCAAAAATGCAAATTTAAGAAGTTTTTTTAAGGTTCGAAAAGTAAATTCGCAAAAAAGTGTTCGCATCTCAATTATATTTAATATTTTTACCAAAAATCGACTAAATGTCCGATTCCGAAAAGTTCCAAATATCAAAAAAAGATTTACACTTTTTTCGGAGTGAATATCAAAAATGTTAATTTAAGTGGTTACGAAAAAGGTCCAAAAGATAAAACTAGCAAAAAAAACGTAAAAATTCTGATAAAATAAAAATTGATACCTACTTATCCAAACGCAAAAAGTTTCAGAAATGTCAATTTCAAAAAATAAAAAGAGAATTTAAATTTGTATAGGCCCAAAAATATCAAAAATACGAGTTTAAATAGTTATCAAAAAGAGCCGAAACGTAAAACTGACAAAAAATTAGAATTTATACTTTTGAAAGCCCTCAGAGTATCAGAAACGTCAATTTGAAAAGTACCGAAAAATTTGCGAACCGTACAAATCCCGAAAAATCAAAATTCTACTTAAAATACATATTTGCGAAAAAGTCCGAACAAACCTATTAGCCCCCTTTCAGGGGGTGTAGCTCCCTTACCAAGCATTTTTCGATACATGTTCATAAGAAACTTTTGTCTTAGAATTGAATATCCTATCATCTGTTTAAATTTGTAACAATAAAAACGGAACACCCTGTATACAGGCTGTCCCAACGGTCCGAAAAAGCTCTATAACTTGTTTATTTTAAGAGATATTGACTTTTTCTTTTTTTTAGATTATAGCTGCGTTTTTGATGCACATTTTAAAAATATTACGGTTTTTATACAGGGTGTCCCAATATTAAAAAAACACTAAAGTTATGTTTTTTTAAATGGAATCTACTCAGTTTGATTTTATTTTTGGATTCTACGCTAAATTACAAATAACTTTTATATAGGTTGTTTTCATTTATCTGTTATCAATTTTGATTTGTGGCGTTTTTTCACCAGAATTTTTTAAATGCAGGGGTCTGTCTAAAAATTCGTATTTTCTAAATGCTTGCACACAAGTTAAAGTAAGTAAAACCATTTGATTCCTGAATGTTTGCCGCATCTTTTAAGTGTTTATTCAACAACCTGCTCAGTGGCATGCGCCTACTACGATTTTTTAAACATGACAAATAAAAAATGTCAAAAACTCATTTTTTTCAAATGGCACCCTTTATTTATTATTGTACCAATGAATAGATCTTTTGACAAGCTTTCTATCAATATAAGGTTTGTATAGTCTAGTGTAAAATTCTAGGTTGCTATACTAAGTTAACTAAATTTTGTCAAATTTTTCTGTTTTGAACAATAAAAATCGAGTGGGCCTTATGCAAAAAAAAATAGCACAGAAAATAAACAAAAGTATGGAATTGGAAATTCTTTGCTGGAAGAAAATGTAAAATATTGAGCAAAATTGAGTTACAGAGAAAATTACGCAAAATCTAACATATCGCAAAGCAGTAATTTAGTAGAAAAATGTAAAAACATTAACAAACCAAAAAAAAACAAAACATTAAAGCTATTTTACAATTTTCTTTATAACAGATGTTCAAAAATATTACCATTTTTTTCAATACAAGTATGCAGTCTTCGACTAAAAGATAGTCTAACACGACTTAGCATATCTGCATTTATTAAATGGAATGTATCGCCTATTCTTTGTTACATATCCTCCGCAGTTGTTGGTCTAAATTTATATACATTTTTATATAATTTTTTAAATGCAACACTTTGCGGCAGTCTTGCATTTGGGTATTTTTATTTGTAGAGTCTTTGAGCCAATAAAATATTACGATCCGCTTCACCAAGACTGTATACCATGTTAATGAATTCTTGACGAGTAAAATTCATTTTGGGACTTATAATCTTCACAATAAAATTGATAAATTGTAACAATGACAGAAGCCCACTCGATTTTTATTGACCAAAACAGAAAAGTTTTTTGAAATTTAGTTAATTTAGGATAGCAACTTAGAATTTTACACTAGACTATACAAACCCTATATTGATGGAAAGCTTGTCAAAAGATCTTTTCATTGGTACAATAATAAATAGAGGGTGCCATTTGAAAAAAATGAGTTTTTGACATTTTTAATTTGTCATGTTTAAAAAATCGTAGTAGGCGCATGCCACTGAGCAGGTTGTTGAATAAACACTTAAAAGATGCGGCAAACATTCAGGAATCAAATGGTGTTACTTACTTTAATTTGTGTGCAAGCATTTAGAAAATACGAATTTTTAAACAGACCCCTGCATTTCAAAAATTCTGGTAAAAAAGCGCCACAAATCAAAATTGATAACAGATAAATGAAAACAACCTCTATAAAAGTTATTTGTAATTTAGCGTAGAATCCAAAAATAAAATCAAACTGAGTAGATTCCATTTAAAAAAACATAACTTTAGTGTTTTTTTAATATTGGGACAGCCTGTATATAGACTGCAACATCTTTAAAATGTGCACCAAAAACACAGATATAATCTAAAAAAAAGAAAAAGTCAATATCTCTTAAAATAAACAAGTTATAGAGCTTTTTCGGACCGTTGAGACACCCTGTATATACATATACAGGTGTCCAACAACTCAAAACCTAAGTAAAGCACTTCTAAACACAGCAAACGACCACAAAAGCAGACAAAACACAACGGCCAAACCCCACAAAAACCCCAAAACTCACCGTCGTCGCCTGCGGTGCAAGTGTATGTTTACTCATAACAATCGTCGTCGTCTTCAATTCCGAATTCGGTCCACCAGGTGATTTCGGCGCAACTGAATTCTCAGCTGGTGAATGTGCCAACGTCTCCACCGCTCTCACCACATCCAAAACCTTATCAGCTGGCGTTATCACACCTTTCGCCTCGACTAAATGCAACTCATCGTCGGAATTTTCATTCAATTTTAACCGTTTTTCAGCATCTTCTTTTTCGAATTGAACAAGTTCCGATTTGATATTCTGTTCGTGTTGGACATCCTCGTCGGGCACATCCAATGAACTGACGCTTTGCGACCGACTGCTCACCGAACCGCCACGTGTGAGTTTACCCTCGGCTATCGCCTTGTCCACCTCGGACTTATCATAACCTTTACATACGACGAGTTTTATGATATTTCCGCACGCACGTAATGTATTAACGGCCTCTTGATGGGTGGCACCTAAAAGTGACTTTCCGTTGACTTCGATGAGGCGCATTCCGGTGCGTAATCGGCCGTCGCGACGCGCCGCTCCAGCGGAATTTATCTTCGATACGAAAACACCCTCGTCGGACATGTCCAAAGGGTTGCCACGGAGGCCCTGGAGACCACCCTTTATGTGCATACCCAATTTCTCATTTTCGCCCTTTTCGATCACCAATTCCTGGGAAAATAGGCGAAAATCGGGTCAATTTCACCGACTATACAGGGTGTTCCATCTAAACACCACATTAGAAGTATTGGGAGTTAGAATAATTGTATTTATTTGAAAATTGGTACATAGCCATAAACCATTAAATCCTCCCAAATGGAAATATTTTCAAAATGGCGACACTTCCGGTTATACCGGAAGTCAGTCTCAACTTTCTTATTTTTAATGAAAAGGTATATTTTTTACTGCGTTTTTGGATTAATCAAGTTATTTTAAGCAAGTTTTCATCAGCTTTCCCTATACCTAAATTTAGCCGTTTTTGAAATATTTGGAGTTTTTCAGAAATTTAAAAATCGGTAATTCTGCCATTTTCTAAGATTTTGAATTCGTTTTTTTGACGTTTGAAAGAGAAAGCTTAGATGTTTTTCCTGGTGTTCTCAAATTTTGAAAAAAAAAACATCTCAAAATTTTGAGGTTAATTTTTGTAATAATTCAAATACTCAACATAAATTTCAAAGTTAATTAAGTCAAAAAATCGTCAAAAATGCACTTTTCGAAAAATTCCAAACAGTAAAATTCGCAAAAAAATATCTAAATCTCAATAAAATTTTATATT
>NW_025401050.1:9695430-9698965 GCF_015345945.1 Tribolium madens
CTTAAAAAATGGCAGAGTTACCGATTTTTAAAGTAGAAAGTGCAAATCCAAAAAATTTTCAAAAATTCCAAATATATCAAAAACGGCTAAATTTAGGTATAGG
This sequence comes from Tribolium madens, assembly GCF_015345945.1. Lineage (NCBI taxonomy): Eukaryota > Metazoa > Arthropoda > Insecta > Coleoptera > Tenebrionidae > Tribolium > Tribolium madens. The sequence goes on from NW_025401050.1 coordinate 9,695,534, forward strand.
AAAAGTTGATGAAAACTCCCTTAAAATAATCCGATTAATCCAAAAACGTAGTAAAAAATATACCTTTTCATTAAAAATAAGAAAGTTGAGACTGACTTCCGGTATAACCGGAAGTGTCGCCATTTTGAAAATATTTTCATTTGGGAGGATTTAATGGTTTAGGGCTATGTACCAATTTTCTAACACTTCTAATGTGGGGTTTAGACGGAACACACTGTATTCAACCATTACAGTCACATGCGCAGTAGGCTAGTTTGCGAACCGATGCGCAGTAGCATGTTCTACTGCGCATCCATATACAAAAGTTTGCGCAGCTATGCGCAGTAGCACAATTTGACCGTCCTACTGCGCATGTATTAGTCTAATATAGTTGGCTGTGGTTACAACTAGCGCCCTCACCTTCGCGTCAACGTACGAAATCATAAGTTGCTTGAAATGAAATGAAATGTCAAATGACACACACTGATCGTTTTAGATTAATTACAGAAAACTGTTTTACCAACCTGGTATCCGTCCGGTAACGGATCGTGGCGTACCGTCAGCGTGATTTTCTCCACGGGCTGTAATAACGTCATTACTGCCTCTTGATGTGTGGCGTGTGTGATGTCAATTCCGTTGACCTTCAAAATACGATCACCGACACGAAGTTTGCCACAATTGGCTGCCGTACCGCCAGGTACCAACTGTTCAAATAAAAAAATAAAATCACGCTAGCGTTATAATAATAATAATAATACTCACGTGCGAGATGAAAATTCCCGGTTCTTTGACACCAAATGGAATACTGGAATGGTCAGTACCGCCGATAATACTGAATCCTAGTGAGCCATGGGCTTTGCTCAAGGTCACGTCCTGAAGATAAATGACAATTAGACAAGTTGATTTTTGTGAAAAGTGAATTTTTCTAATAGAGAAGCCGGAAAAAAAAGGGTAGAGTAGGGGGAGAAGGGGTGGGGGTGATTTACCTGAATCCTGATCGGTCACTACTAGGTTTGTGCCCAAGATTTGTCTATTGGAGACTATAACTAGATCGTAGCTAGCTTATAACTACTTATAACTAATGTGTTTAGTCTGCGGTCAGGTTCGTTATTAGTTAGTAATGAGAGTGTTTAGTTTGCGGTCCGTTTGATTAATCAGAAATTAGTTTTCAATATTAATTAAGTTGTTATTTTGTGTTAACGTGAAATTTTAGTAAAAAAAAACATTTTTTTTGCAATTATCAAAATGATAAATATTGTCAAGGTCACTTGTTTTATTTCATATTTCTCAACTTAAAAAATGTTTAATTGATATGAAAGTTGACAAAGGAGTTAAAATGCTCGATGATGAGTAAAGTTAGAGAAAATGAGCCATTTTCAACGTTTCCGGGTGATGACCTTGAAATAATAAATGATATTTCAGGTGCTTGGATCACTCCTAACGCCCCGGAATTAACGAAATGTTATGTAAAATCATCCGGGGAATTCGCCTATGCAAACCGTTTGGACCCAGCACCGGTAGTTTGTGAGTTATGATTTTTTTTATTTCAAAAAGTCAAAAAATTTTAAACGGCTCCGTGACCGAAACTATATCTTGGTCGCTATGAAATAGGCAATTATTAGCAAATTTTCGATAAAAATATAATTAGTTTTAAAAAACTGAAAAAAAAAAACGAAATTTTCAATGTATGATATATCCGAAAATTCTAAAAATGTGGTGGTTTTGATATAAAGTCTTGCCCCGAATACTATGCAATCACCTAGAATGCTCTACGACGAGTAGTGTTCAAGATATTGAGTCATTTTCAACATTTCTGGCAATGACCTTGAAATAATAGATCGTTATTCCGGGCGTTTGGGATCAGTTTTCGCCCCGAAATCAACGAAATATTATGTAAAATCGTCCGGAAAATTCGAATGTGTTAATGGTTTTGACCTACCACCGGTAGTTTTTGAGTTATTACTTTTTTATAAAAAAAGTCGAAAAATGTCAAACGCCTTCGATAGGCTCCGGGTATTCGCTACTGGGTAGATAATCAGGAGCAAATTCCGATAGTTTTTTTTACTTTTTTCGTGGGACTTAGTTTCCAAAAAAAAAAAAAAAAACGTTTAAAGTTTTAAAAAATCGACAAAAAACAATTAAAATCCTAAAAATTAAGTTATTGACATAAAATCACACCCTGAGCACTAAACAACACCTTAAAATGCTCTATGATAAGTAATGTTTCAGAAATTGGGCTATTTGGAGCGTTTCCGGACAATGACCTTGAAACAAAAGATCGCTTTATCGGATGTTTAACATTACTTAATGCTCCGGAATAAAGGAAATTTTGTGTAAAATGCTCCGGAGAATTCGCCTGTACAAACCGTTTTGAGCTACAATTAGTAGTTTTCGAGTTACGACTTTTTTATTTTAAAAAGTCAAAAAACTTCAAACACCTCTCTGGCCAAAATTATACATCCGATCAACTCCGGGTTTTCACTGTTAGATAAACAATTACGAGTAAATTGTACCAGTAGATATAATTTTCGAAAAAAACTGAGTTTAAAATTGTGACCTTGAAATTAAATTGATCTTTTTGTGGTTGGGATTACTTTTAACGCCCCGGAATCAATGAAATATTATGTAGAATCGTCCGGGGAATTCGACTATGCGACCGGTTTTGTTCTAGCGCCGGTAGTTTTCGAGTTATGATTTTTTATTTTAAAATGTCATTTTTTTTCATTTTGAAAAAATAATTACGAACAAATTCTGCTGTTTTCTTATTTTTTTACCACCGGTAGTTTTTGAGTTATCATTATCTACTTTTATAAAGTCGAAAAATGTCAAACGCCTTCGATAGACTCCGGGTTTTCGCTTTTGGGTAGATAATCACGAGCTTTGTTCTAGTGGGACTTTAAAAACCCTAAAAACAAAGTGGTATTGCATAAAATCACACCCTAAACACTAAACAATCACTTAAAATGCTCTACGACAAGTAATGTCCACGAAACTGGGCTATTTGGAGCGTTTCTGGGCAATGACCTTGAAACAACAGATCGGTTTTTCGGATGTTTGAGATTACTCAATGCTCCGGAATAAACAAAATTTTTTGTAAAATAGTCCGACAAATTCGCCTGTGCAAACCATTTTAACCTACTATTAGTACTTTTCGAGTTATAATTGTTTTATTTTAAAAAGTCAAAAAATTTCAAACACCACTCTGGCCAAAACTATGCATCCGATCAACTCCGGGTTTTCGCTGTTAGGTAAACAAATACAAGTAAATTGTAGTAGTGGGTATAGTTTTTAAAAAAACTGAGTTTAAAATTGTGACCTTGAAATATTAAATTGATCTTTTTGTGGTTGGGATTACTTTTAACGCCCCGGAATCAATGAAATATTATGTAAAATCGTCCGGGGAATTCGACTGTGCAAACGGTTTTGTTCTAGCGGCGGTAGTTTTCGAGTTAT
>NW_025401050.1:9699221-9700649 GCF_015345945.1 Tribolium madens
AAACCTTAATCGTCTCGAAAAAATCGATATAAATCGTTGTAAAACAACAAAATTCCTCATGTTGAACAACTCCAACCTTGCAACATGTTTCAAATCGCATAAAACTCCAATCGAAGGTAATTTTGCTCCTTTCCCGGTTTGATATCGCAACAAAACCGTAATTTTTTCTTAATTCATTTCCAATTAAGTGTTCAGTCCGCGGTCCGCCTCACACTCCTCTCATTTCGTTCAGTCTGCGGTCCGCTGATCGCACTCCCGTTCCAAAAATAGTCCCCTTTGTCAGTTTTCTACTCGACTTGATATTTAAATAAATCCCACACTCCGTTACAAGACCTTCCATTCACTTGGTCGCATTTTTTCTCCCTGATTAAAATCGTACCACGACTTTGACAGTTCTTGTTGTTGTTGTTGTTGTTGTGTGAAAGAAGACGAAAATGTCGCATTTTTTTATTTTGACGTTTGAACTTTTGACCCAGCCTTCTTTGTGGTAGAGTAAAACAAGGAAAAGAAAGTGAATTTGGGTCAACTGTTACAATGGATCGGTTTGTTGTTTAAATTGTTGAGAAATTTAGTGCGGGGTTGCGACATTTCGTCTACATACACACACATGACCGTAATAAAAATTGAAACGTGCATTTCGATTTTTCCGTTCGAAGAATTTTATCAATTGTCAAATATTGCCTTATCACAGGGTTGATAAGAGGCGGGAATGTTCGATGATTCAAGTTTTTCTGGAATATCGTAGTAGACACCTGTCGAAATACTAGTACAAACTAGAATTTCAAGGTCACAAGCTTTGTCATGAAATCCAACAATTTTTGACAATTGTCAATAAAAAAGCTTATTTTTGTACCAAATAACGTTTTTTACATTTGTAAAGGTCCTAAAGACCCAAAAAAGTGCATAACACGTTATTGAGTCGAGTTTAAAAAATTACGAATTTTTGAGTTTTTCAAAAAAGTAGTAGTAAAATCGTAAAAATAGTCAATTTACTAAAAATCGTAAAAACGGTTGAAATATGGTTTTCTAGACGTAAAATTACTCGCTGAACACGATTCAACTAGTTAGAATACTCTACGATGCATAGTTTTTGAGATATTGAGTAATAAAGTTAAAAATAAGGCTAAGAAATATCCGATTTTGACAAAAAATCACAATTTTTTAATTCTTATGAAAAACTAGTGCTATATGTAAAATTAACCGCAGAATACGCTTGTACAAACCGTTTTGATCTAAGACTCATAGTTTTTGAGATATAACGTTTTTTTGAAAAAAACTAAAARTGGCTCTGTACCCGGAACCATAACCCGGAGCGACTTCCGGTTTGCGCCAATAAATAGATAATTTCAAGCTACTTTTAATGKTTTTTAGCTCTTTGCTCTAAATCTTATAGTTTCGTAGAAAAACGCGTTTAAAGTTTCACAATTT
>NW_025401050.1:9702324-9711419 GCF_015345945.1 Tribolium madens
GTCAAAAAAACTGCAAAATTCCTAATAGTTTTGAAGTTATGGTCGGATTTAAATTTTCCATATTTTTGACTTTATCACAAATTTTCTCGATAACTATTTATCCTAGAACACTGATCTTTTTTTTTTATATGATAGAAAATTAAATTTGCTTTCAAACGGTACCAAACATAAGAGGCTATTACCAATAAGTCCGGAGTTATTGGCAATAGACCGCTCCGGGTGCCAAAAATCGACTAAAATTTCGACGAAAATCAAAAAAAATTTAATCTTAAAATTCATCCATATAACGTTTTTTACATGTATAGAGGTCTTAAACACTCAAAAAAATGCATAAAACGTTATTGGGTCGAGTTTAAAAAAAAAACAATTTTTTGAGTTTTTCAAAAAATTAGTAGCAAAATCGTAAAAATAGTCAATTTAGTAAAAGTCGTAAAAACGCTTGAAATATGGTCTATAGTTTTTAAGATATTGACAGTTTGTCAAATTTTGACGGTTAGAACATTTGACAGTAAAGAAAATTAATTAACGTTTATTCTTGAAAAAATAATTTTTTATACCTATTGAAAATAAAATAAACATCTTAATTATTTTATTATTTTTCTCGTCCAATAATCTAAATCGTGTTTTGATTGGTCTATTTTAAAAGTCCTAATTGGCTAACGATCGAGCAATGACAACTTTAACGCATTTAATAATTCTTTACTTTTTATTGGTCTAATAATCGAAGGTGCATGATTCATATTGGTTTAGGGGTTGGCTCCACCCATTGTGCAAAATTAAATCCAATTAAAGTAAGATAACTCACACTAGACGCTGATTTGTTATAAAAATTCGATTCAGAATTCAATAATTATTCACGATTTTTTAATTGGGTGGAGTTACTTATCGTTGCTAGGTTTTTGTCGGATTTTGGCCAATAAGAAATAAAAACCGGTTTGTTCTCACGATAGTGGTAATTACGCGATTGTCATTGGCCCTTCTAGTTCGACCAATAAATTACCAAATGTGTCCAACCAATCAAATTCAAGATTATGCAAAAACCTCACCGATAGGCCATAAAAAAGTGTTTCAATTCAATTCTTGAAGAATTTAAATTTATTTTTCCAATTGGCCACGAAAAATTAAAGTTAGTAGGGGACAATTTCGTCAATTTAGTTCTCAGTGGGCTCCACAAAAAAGCGTAAATTAAAGTTTTCATAAATTTAAATTTGTTTTCTCAATTGGCTTTGAGAAATTCAATTTTTTTCCCAGTTTATTATCGAAAAATTACGAACTTTCCTGCATTGAAAATTGTGTTCTCAGTTGGCGATAAAAAATTACTGTTACCAGCAAATTGTCAATATTTGGACAATTTGTAATAAAATTTTGAAATTATAAATCGTTCTAGTATAAAAAATAAAAACTAAATTTTTAAATTTAAATTTGTTTCCCCTCATTGGCTTCGAAAAAACTAAATTTGCAATTTCACTTGTTAAATTTTTGAAAATCATTGTCAAAAACAAATTTTTGATTTAATACTTCATCCTACATTTATTTATAATTCCAAAAAAATGCTTCCATTAATAGATAAGAGAAAGTGTTTTTTAACGATCAACATCAAGTGGTATTTGACTAGATTGTAATCATTTCCTCAAAGCAATAAATAATTGAAACGTGAGTCATTTTTCACTTAATTATTTTTCTGATTTATTCGAGCAAAATTCTTTCTGAATCATTTTAATCGCACTTGACCTAAGATTAGGCCTACGCCTTGCACAACATTTTTTTGTAAAAAAATACAGTCAGATACACATTTTTTTTTAAATAAACTTTCTAAATTGTCAAACAATAAATATTTAATATAGCCATCGTCGAACAAATTTAATAATATTTAGTCAATCTACGTGCATTCTTACGCAAAATAAATATTTTCAACGAAATTTATTTTTAGAACAACCTTGAATTTTATTAACAATTAAATCGGAATCCACATTAATGAATGCATTCCAAAACCTGTACAAACAACAAAAAAATCCCAAGATCTCTGACATTGTGGCGACACGCTCTACCAACAAAATAAAAAAGTAAATAATAAATAGACACGCTTCAATTTTGTCAAAATTATTCGCAGAATTTTTTTTATTTCATTGTGATTTCCTTCTTCATATTTTGATCATAATAATATCAGAGATATTCACTTTTGCAAGGTTGGTAGCGGGTCAATGACCCGTAAATGTCAACAATAAAACACAGAAACCATCCATTTTTTGTTAATTTATTTTTTATTTCTACGTTTTGTACTTTTTTATGTATTCATATCAACTATTGTTATATTACTTCTCTTTTATTTTTTTCTTTTACTCCAAATTATTTCTATATTACACAAAACACGTTTTTATTTTGCTAAAATGCAAAAACATACAATAAGATCGTAAAACGTCTCTTAGAAACAATCAATGACAAGTACATGTCAAAAATGAAAGAAACCAAAAAATGTCAAATTCCCAAAATTTAAAAAAAAGAAAAAAATGACTGTTAACAACTTTACATTTTGATCAATTTTTTATTTTTTAAGAATGACAATGAAAATCGTAGTGTCAAAAACATGACAACGCTACTTATATCACAAGTTGGATGATAGATATCACATGGTATTGTGCTCAAATTTGTCTATTATTTCAAGATAATAATAAATGACAATACTTGTGTTTTTGACAATATCCGCGTTTGTAAAATATGTTTTTGACAATCTGTGTGCTTTTCTCAGCTCATTTAACGATATTCTGAATACTTTACTCGCCGTTTTTTTTTTTCGTTTTTGACAATTTTAGACCTGTTTTCGACAACATTTGACCTAAATTAGATAACAGTATTTGTGTTTTTGATAATTTCAGTGTTTTTAGTATATCTTTTATAGTATTTTGAATACTTTACTCGCTAATTCTGTCCAATTTCTATTTGTTTTTGACAATTTTGAGAATGTTTCTGACAATAGAGTGCTACTTATGAATAGTTTTGCCAACTACATTGCGACGATTTGACTTACATTTTATGACATTTAACGACAATACTTACGTTTTTGACAATTTCATTGTTTTTAGAGTATGTTTTTGCAAATTCGACTGTACTTTTGCTATGTTTGACTTAATTTACATAAAATTTTGTATAAATCACAACACTTGTCGAACAGCTTTGTCGTTAAATAACAAAAGTGTCTAACTTCTGTTTGTTTTTGACAATTTTGGAGATGTTTTTGACACTCGAGTGTTACTTTTGTCAATTTATATAACATACCTGTATTTGACAATTTCATTGTTTTTAGAAGGTTTTTGCCAATTTTACTACTGTTTCACCTAGTTTATATAAAATTAAGCCACAAGTTCGAACATAGTTTTGCTGTCAGATTGAAAAAAGTTGTGTTTTTGACAATCTCTATGTCATTTTAAGCATCTTTTGTGATGTTTTGAGAACGTTACTCGACAACTCGGTTAAATTCTTGTTTGTTTTTGACAATTTTAAGCATTTTTCACTGTATTTTTGCTATGTTTGACTTATTTACTTATTTATTTAAAATTTTGTATAAATCACAACACTTGTTCGAGAACAGCTTTGTCGTTAAATAACAAAAGTGTCTAACTTCAGTTTGTTTTTGTCAATTTTGGAAATGTTTTTGACACTCGAGTGTTATTTTTATGTGTCAATTTATATAGCATACCTGTATTTGACAATTTCATAGTTTTTAGAATGTTTTTGCCAATTTTACTACTGTTTCACCTAGTTTACATGAAATTTAAAAAAAATTACACTACATGTTCGAAGTTGTGTTTTTGACAATTTCAATGTAATTTTAAGCATCTTTTGTGATATTTTGAGTACGTTACTGTACAATTCGGTCAAATACTTGTTTGTTTTTGACAATTTTAAGCATTTTTAACTTTTTAGTCAACTTATTTGCCTAGATTTGACTTGTGTTCCATAACATTTAACAACAATACTTGTGTTTTTGACAATTTCATTGTCTTTAGAGTATGTTTTAATAAATTTAACTGGATTTTTGCTACGTTTGACTTAATTTACATAAAAATTTGTACAAATTACACCATTTGTTCGAAAACAGTTTTATTTTTTTATTTCTCCATCGTTTTGTTATTTTTTTATGTAGATATATCAATTATTGTTATGTCACTTCCCTTATTTTTCTTTTACTCCAAATTATTTCTATCATTTTTTAAAGTTTGGTAGCGAGATCAATGTCCAGTAAATGTCAAAAATAAAACAAACCAACTTTATTTTTTTAATATCAACACATAATTGTTTTAAAAATAGAAAATCGATTTTTTTCCGTTTATTTCTTAATCGATTTTTTCATTTTTTTTTGTCGCTTTATTTTTTTTATTTGTATTAGTATCATTAGTATCATTATTTTAAAAATAGAAAATTGATTCTTTCATTTGTTTTATTAATTTTTATTTCTTTTAGATTTTTTAATTTTTTTGCCGCTTTGTTTTTGTTATTTTAAGTACTGTCTTGTTTTTCTTTCCTTCTGTCAATTACACGATAAAGTACCCACATGCGCCATAGCCAACTTTATTACCCTTAATCCAGAGTTAGAAAAAAAAAAGAAAACTAAACAAAAAATACGAAAAAAAAAAAAAAAAAAAGAAAAGTGAAAGCAGCAAACCTTAACCTCGTGTGAAATGGTGCAAAGATTAAATTTGTTTTTTGGAAATGGGTTGTAGAAAATCATTGATCGTGTGTATTCCAGGGCATACCTCGATAATAACGGGCACGATCAGCTGATTATCGGTGATGCGAGTGACCACTGTTTCCGTAAAGGTACTCTTGGTGATGGTCTCAGTGACACGTCCGGGCCCAGTGGGCGCGGGCGGCAACTCGATCGGATCTGGCTTCTTAATCGTAACGGTAACGGCATTTACGGTATCAGGATTATGATTATTATTATTATTATTGGTTGTGGTTGTTTGTGATTTATTTGATTTGAGGAAATGGGCGGGAATCATGGCTTGGAATTCTTCGTTGGTGATTGGCTTCGGCAGTACCTGTGCGTCGTCGCCGTCGACGAGCGACGGTGGCGGCGTCGCCGCTTGCTTGTGATTTGAGGGCGGTGGAGGCGGCGACGACGACGATTGACGGTTACTATTGGGAACAGTGGTGGAGATGCGTCGCGGCGCCGGTTTTGGCACTTCGTGAACGATGCCGTTCGTTTTTGGCGATTCGTTTGGTACAACAGTCTGAAAACAAAAAAAAAAAAGGATATAGTTGCGGCACTCGTCTACGGTTCGGTTATAAAATTCAAAACTAGAAAATTGTCGTCAAATTGGTTCTTTCTTGTCAAAAATAACAGTCTCAAAACAAACATAAATGACAAATTTCACAAAAGAGATATAGTTAAGTCACTCGTCTGCGGTTCGGCTATAAAATTCAAAAACTAGAAAATTGTCAAATTGATTCTTTCTTGTCAAAAACAACAGTCTGACAACAAAAAAACAAACATAAAAACAAATTTCACAAAAGGAATATATTTGCGGCACTCGTCTGCGGTTCGGTTATAAAACTCAATAACAAGAAAATTGTCAAATTCGTTCTTTCTTGTCAAAAATAACAGTCTCAAAACAAACAAAAAGGACAAATTTCGCAAAAGGGATATAGTTGTGGCACTCGTCTGCGGTTCGGTTATAAAATTCAAAAACTAGAAAATTGTCAAATTCGTTCTTTCTTGTCAAAAACAAGAAGAAAACTTCACATTTAAAAAAAATAAATAAAACCAGAACGAGTTTGCGAAATCCCTTAAAATTCCGATATCTCCAAAATGCCAAATTTATTTTTTTTAATAAATTGAAAAATTTTATTATAAAAATATTATCCGAATATTTCTTCAAAAACATCTTTTTTTTTCGAAAATCAAACGTTTTGGAACAAAAAAAATCACAAATCATTTAAAATTTGATACTACTAAAAAATCACCAAAATCAACAGAAACCATGTTTGCAAGAGAGATAATTCCATAATTTAAATAGATTTTTAAAAAAATGACAAAATCTCAAAAATGACAAAAAATAATAATTCACGAATCTCAAATTTACTTTTAAAATTCTTCAGTCGTCGAAAAATCTTCACTTCTAAGATGTCGAAAGTTCCAAAATTCGACAAATTTATGAAATGTCAGCACTTGTTTCAACAAAATTTACACAGAACAGTATTTCCAAAACCGAAAATTCCAAAATTTAGGAAATAAGCGTTAAAATCTCCTTACAATTTAGTGGTTTCTTATAAAAAAACTTGACATTTTCAAAAAAAATAAAATAAAATAAAAACAAAACGAATTTGCGAAATCTCTTAAAATTCCGATATCTTATACTAAAAAATCAAATTTTAAATATTTAATTTTTTGTCAAAAATTACAAAAATTTTAGCATTTCCGTCCCCAAAATGTACAAAAAATATTGTTTTTCTAATCATATTAAAAAATATGTACTTTTCTCATACATTTTCAGTTGAGAAAGTTGTTCGTTCAATCTTTAACTGTAGAAAAAATTTTAAAAAAATAGTTGATGGAAAATATAAAATAAAATATTAGTAATTTGAAAAAAATAAATAAACCAGAACGAATTTGCAAAATCTCCTAAAATTCCGATGTTTTATACTAAAAAAATCAAGTTATAAATATTTCATTTTTTTTCAGAAATTCGACTAATTTGTCAAATATTACAAATTTTTGTTACCAAAATGTACAAAAAAAATTGTTTTTCTCATCGTATTAAAGAATTTGTACTTTTCTCATAATTTTCAGTTGAGAAAGTAGTTCAATCTGTGGAAAAAATTGAAAAAAAAAATTGGTTGATAGAAAATATAAAATGAAATATTAGTCATTATTTAAGATTAGAAAAAGTATAGTATTAAACTCGTGAGAAATAGCCATTTCCACTCGCCTTCATCTTCGTGGAAATAGCCAACATTGTCACTCGTTGAATAATATACTATTTCAAGACTAAAAAATAAAAAGTTAGGTAATTTTCTTGTTAGAAAAAATTGTTATAATCATAAAGCTTCACATTAAAAAAATCGACAAAATCTCGACATTTTTTTATAATAAAAATTCAAAAAGATTTTCTTTTTTAAGATGTCAAAAGTTTCAAAATTTCAACATTTTTCTGACCAATATAATGTTTCAAAAACCGAAAATTCCAAAATAATATTCGTCAAAATCTCATTACAATTTGGTAGTTTTTGAAAATTAAAAACAAAACCTGAGCAAATTTGCAAAATCTCCCAAAATTTCAACGTCTTGTATTAAAAAAATCAAAAGTTTTAAACTTACGTTTTAAGTATTCCGCATTAAAAAAGTTAAATTCGACTAATTTATCAAATACGAGATTACAAAATTTTTGTATTTTTATCGCTTTTATAAATAATTTGAATAGTTGAATAGTATACTATTTCAAGACTAAAAATACCGAAGTTAGGTAATATTCTTGTTATATGACTAGAAGCCTGAAAACAAAAAAAATTACAAATTTTACAAAAGGGATATAGTTGCAGCACTCGTCTGCGGTTCGGCTATAAAACTCAAAAACAAGAAAATTGACAAATTGGTTCTTTCTTGAGAAAAATACTTTCTCAACAATCCTAACGGTACAAAACCGACGTTTCCGTGTTTTAATTACGAAAATTACAATTGCAAATGTCCACACGGTTAATGTGTTAATCGTTTACGAAGATCGTATTACTTAGTACATGTTTAACACCTTGACACGATTCTTCTTCTATCGAAATTATTTATTTTTTTTGCGACAGAAGAAGAAAAATATTTGCACAACTTGTCATAAAGTTTGAAAATTCGAAAGTTGTCGACGATGATGATATCATCACAGGTGAAAAATGCCTCTCGAGTATGAAATTGATGATGTCATTATTATTAATGGCGTGGAATATGGAATGACGGGTCATTCCGGTTGCGAAATTGTCAATAAATTTAACAAAACAACACCAAAACAGAGTAGGCTGAGAGAAAAATTCGATCAAGTTGGCTTAGTAACAATGCAACTGTTTCTCTACACTTCATTTGTTTAACAAATGCATGCATAGTCGGCCATGACAAGTGAAATTCTCATATTTTGAGATTTTATAATCTCAATACAAAAAAAATATGTATAAAAATGTCAAAAATGAAATGCAGGTCAGGTGATTGTCATTTTGGTTAATAACAATTGAAATGACGTCAAATGTTGATTTTATTTGTCATAGTCTGTTAAATAACAACATTGTTGTACCTACACAAAATCAAGGCTAATTTTATTTATTTATTTTACTGTTATTATGGGCCATTTTTTGTAAATGTTGACGAGGCGTGGGCCGAGCTTGGTAACAATATTGGTTTCAAAACTCAGTGTGAAAAAAAAATTAAATATAAAAACTAATAAAACTAAGTTTTTTTCAAATGTCAAGATTTGACAATCAGAAAAGCAAAAATATGTCAAATTACCGGAATTTTAAAAGAAGAAAAAAACTCTTAGAAACCTTGAATTTTAATAAATTTTTTATTTCTTAAGTTTGACAATGGAAATCGCGGTGTCAAAAACAGAAAAAAAATTGTAAAAAATACAACAACGCTACTTCTACCACAAGAAACGTGAAGTTTGATGACAGATATCAGACAGATGGTATTGTCCATGATTTCAAAATAATCTAAGTTGCCAAATGACAATACTTGTATTTTTGACAATTTCAATGTTTGTAAAGTATGTTTTTGACAATTTGTGTACTTTTCTCAGCTCCTTAAACGATATTTTTTATATTTATACTTTACTTGCCAATTTTGTTAAATTTTTGTTTGTGTTTTGGCAATTTTAAACATGTTTTATAAAGATTTGACTTATATATTTTGACAATTTCGGTGTTTTTAGAATATCTTTTGGGGCTAATTCTGTCACAATTTTGAGCATTTTGAACGTTTTTGTCAACTTTTTTTGCGTAGATGTGACATTTAATGACAATTTCAAYGTGTTTTTGACAAGTTTACTGTACTTTTGCAATGTTTGACTTAGTGTATATAAAATTTTGCACAAATTTCAAGAAAAACTTTGTGTAAACTTTGT
>NW_025401050.1:9712304-9715902 GCF_015345945.1 Tribolium madens
AAATTTTTGTTTGTTTTTTACATAAAATTTTATACAAATTACAACACTTGTTCGAAAACAGCTTTGTCGTCAAATAACAAAAGTGTCAAATGTCTATTTGCTTTTAACAATATTGCAGATGTTTTCGAGTGTTATTTTTTCAACATTTTTGTCAATTCATATTACATGACATTTAATGACAATTGTACTTGACAATCTCGTTTTTTTACAATTTTTTTGCCAATTTTACTACTGTTTCACTTAGTTTAAATAAAATTTTTAACAAATTACACCACAGCTTCAAACATAGTTTTTCTGGCAAAATATCATTTTGAGCATCTTTTGCGATATTTTGAGTACGTTACTCGCCAATTCAGTCAAATTCTTGCTTGTTTTTGACAATTTTGAGCATTTTTTACGCCTTTGTAAACTTATTTGCGTAGATTTCATGACATTTAAAAACAATACTTGTGTTTTTAGAGTATGTTTTACCGTTTTTTTGGCTATGTTTGATTTAATTTACATAAAGTTTTGTACAAATTACATCACTTGTTCAAAAATAAAATAAGACTATCTGGGTGTTATTTTAAGCATCTTTTGCGATATTTTCAGTATTTTACTCGCTAATTCTGTCAAACTTCTGTTTGTTGTTTGACAATTTTGAGCATTTTAAACGTTGTCTTTTTTTTTTTTTGAGTACATTTGACTTATATTCCAAAGTATTTAATGACAATCTTTGTGTTTTTAGACAATTTCAATGTGTTTTTGACAACTTTACTGAACTTTTGCTATGTTTGACTTGGGTTATATAAAATATTGCACAAAAGTTGTGTTTTTGACAATTTAGGTGTTATTCTGAGCAACTTTTGCAGTATTTTGAGAATTTTACTCGCTAATTTTGTAAAATTTTTGTTTGTTTTTGACAATTTTTGACATGTTTTAAAACTCGTGCTATTTTTTTTTTTAACATTTTTGTTAACAGTACATTTAGCAACGATTTGATTTATAATCCATAAGTTTAAAAAATACTTGTGTTTTTGACAATTTTACTGTAATTCTGCTATATTTGACTTAGTTTAGCCAATTACACCACTAGTTCAAATGCCAAAAGTTGTGTTTTTGCCAAACTGAGTATATTTTTGACACAACTTACCTTTTTATCGGCCTCCAATGACCTTCTATAGCCCGTATATCCCGGCCGATTCGCCATATAACTATTCGCCGAATAGAGTCCCGTGTAGGGCTTCGGTACTCCAAACACTTTCGGCGACTGTTGTGCCCCTCCTCCACTTTGCGGTGACTCCTCCCCTTTCGTCATTGGCACCTCCCTCTCCACTGTCAATCGTACGAATCGTTCCAAACCCGTTAACATCGCAACGGCTTGATCATGCGTGGCCCCCGTTAAATCCACCCCATTTATTGACACCACCCGATCCCCCACGCACAATTTTCCATCTTTGTGAGCAACGCCACCTTCCGTTATTCGCGACACGTAAATAGCATCCGAATCGGCCTTAAACGGCTGCGAACCCTTACCCCCCGCTATACTAAACCCAAGCCCTCTCGAGTCTCTAATAAGGGTTGTGTGCACCAACACTTTGTTTAGAACAACATCGTCGTCGGGGGGTTGAGGGGTGGGGGTGGTTGTTGTTGTTGTTGTTGTGTTTTCGAGTGGCCGTTTTACGAATTTTGTTACTTCGCGAGTGACTTGGAGGATGAGCACAGGACCGGATTCTTTAAGGACTTCGACGGCGTCGTAATGGCTGACATCGACGACCGAGACGCCGTTTACAGTAATGACTTTATCGCCGACTTTGAGACCGGCGAGGTCAGCAGGACCGTTTTCGGTCACTCGTGAGATAAAAATGCCTTCGTCGTCGCCTTTGAAAGGGGTGGAGCCCCGACCTCCAGCTATGGAGAGGCCGAGACCGGTGTTGGAACGTTCAATATGGATTTCGTACTTTTCCTCGCGGAGTTCTACCACTGAGTCCGTTTCGCCGGCTGAAAAAAAATAACATTTTTGAAAAAAAAAATTTTAAACACTCGAAATTTTTGACCAAATTTGACCCACAAAGCCAAATATTGCACTACTTTAGCTTCATTTCCCCCCAAAAAAGATTCCAAAATGCCGAATTTAATTTTTTTAATAAATTGCAGAAATTTATTATAAAAATATTATCCGAATATTTCTTCAAAACTACTTTTTTTCGAAAATCAAACGTTTTGAAACAAAAAAATCACAAATCATCTAAATTTTAATACTACGGGAAAAATCACCAAAATTTACAGATAACCATGTTTTCAAGAGAGATAATTCCATAAAAAATTACAAAATCACGAGATTTTTTACAAATAAAATTTCACGAATCTCAAATTTACATTTAAAATTCTTCAGTCGTCGAAAAATCTTCACTTCTAAGATGTCGAACGTTCCAAAATTCGACAAATTTATGAAATGTCAGCATTTGTTTCAACAAAATTTACACAAAACAGTGTTTCCAAAACCGAAAATTCCAAAATTTAGGAAATAATCGTCAAAATCTCCTTATAATTTAGTGGTTTCTTATAAGAAAACTTCACATTTTGAAAAAAAAAAAAAAATAAAAGCAGAACGAATTTGCGAAATCTTATAAAATTCTGATATCTTTTACTAAAAAAATCAAATTTTAAATATTTAATTTTTTGTCAAAAATTACAAAATTTTAGGATTTTCGTCCCCAAAATGTACAAAAAATATTGTTTTTCTAACCATATTAAAGAATTTGTACTTTTTTCATACATTTTCAGTTGAGAAAGTTGTTCAATTTTTAAGGGTAAAAAAATTGAAAAAAAAAATGGTTGATGGAAAATATAAAATAAAATATTAGTCATTATTTAAGATCAGAAAAAGTACAGTATTAAACTCGTGAGAAATGGCCATTTCCACTCGCCTTCGTCTTGTATTGTAAATTTCATCTTCGTGGAAATAACCAACATTGTCACTCGTTGATTAATATACTATTTCAAGACTAAAAATTCAAAAGTTAGGTAATTTTCTTGTTATATGACTAAAATTTAGTAGTTTCTTAGAAGAAATTGTTATAATCGATAAAATACGATATTTTTTTATAATAAAAATTCAAAAAGATTTTCTTTTTTAAAAGTTTCAAAATTTCAACATTTTTTTTTGACCAAAATAATGTTTCGAAACCCGAAAATTCCAAAATAATATTCGTCAAAATCTCATTACAATTTGGTAATTTTTGAAAATTAAAAAACAAAACCAGAGCAAATTTGCAAAATCTCCCAAAATTTCAACGTCTTGAATTAAAAAAATCAAAAAACTTACGTTTTAAGTTTTCCGCATTAAAAAAGTTAAATTCGACTAATTTATCAAATACGAGAATACAAAATTTTAATATTTTTATTGCTTTTATAAATAATTTTCTTCAAATCTTACTCACATTTGAAAAAAAGTTTTACATTTCAGAAAAAAAATTAAACCCAAAAAAATTCACAAAATCAACGTCTTTTTCAAAAAAATCAAGTTTTAATTATTACACCTACAATTGAAGTTCTTCATTTATCTCAAAACTTCACATTAAACAGGTTGATAGTTTAGAAATTCGAATTCGAAATT
>NW_025401050.1:9716422-9718170 GCF_015345945.1 Tribolium madens
AGACGACCGGTAACAGGCTCGTTCATCAATAAAAAAAATGTAAAAATTAATCAGTTTTACTTTTTTGTGAAAACCGAAAATTTAGAATTAATAAATTTTTCAAAAAATTTCCGTAATTTAGCAATAGCAAAAAGCTCCACCCACGTCCCCGGAAACCTCTCAAATCCTAACCTGAATATTTGAGAAACCTCCTCGCCGAGCTTCCCGTCGAACTTCTTCTCCCATTCAAACCCGATTTAACACTTTTTGGTAAAGTCCTCGAAACAATATCAATCCTACTACCGCCATTTTTCACACGTATTTTCGGCAACGTTGTCGTCATTTCACCAAAAAATATCTCACTTTCGTTATCAACAACTGATAACGACGTCGTCGTGGCGACGTTATCATCACACACACATTTACAGTACGACCGACAAATAACGAATGAAACGAAACAAAACTCTTACCTTGACTGCTCGTTGCGCTCCTTTCCGACTCTGGTGGTGTGGAAACGCTCATTCTGTCGCTGATGTTGTCATCTTCGTGACGTTTCAATGCCTAGAATCGTCGTCGAGCAAATTCAATTAGGCTTAAGCCGAAGGAAAAGTCTATTGACATTTTGCATGCACATATTTAATATACAAGGTGTTAAAAAAAGATTGTAAAATATTTCAGGAAGTAATAGTATGGACCAAAACAAACAAGAAAGTCCAAATAAACATTGTTCATTAAGACTTTTTTCTTGATTTTGGTCCATACTGTCACTTCCTTAATTTTATTACAATCTTTTTTTAACACCCTGTACATATGTGTGACCGGTTTTAAGTTACTACAAAAATCATTAATTAAATCGATGCACTCCGCATGCATTTATTTCCTGGAGAATGGTTTAAATCAATGATTTGTTTACGTTTTTTGACTGGAAGAAATTTTAGAATTGTGTTAATGGAAGCTATTTAAAAAAAAGGTCGACCGAGAGGTGAAAGAACTCTCATAGTTCTATAAATAAAGAAAATTTGACGGCTTTTGATACACAAAGTGTTAAAGTAGGAATTTTTCCAACACCCTGTATACCTTTTGCATTTTTAAATATACCGAGAGACATTAAAAAACACCAGTTAATTTTTGATTTGATTACTTTGACTGTTTTTAATAGAATTACAGAAATCTGTAAGAATCGTTGCGACACCTATTGACCAAAACACGAAATTGTGGTTTGCCGCCTCCTCGATATTAATTTTAACTTTTTCAGTTATTTTTTTATGATTATCATCTAGTCGTTCATGCAAAATAAAAAATGCTGTTTTAGAAAATAGAGATTATTTTGATTGATAACTGTCACTGTTGACAGAACTACTAAAAAAAACTAAACTAACAAAAAACGAAAAAAATCACGAGTCTGATGTAACACAAATGATATGTCATTTTTCCGCTCTTGAAAAATAAGAAATTGTTTTTAGTAAAATTACAGAAATCTGTAAAAACACTCAATTTGACATTTAGACTGTAAAGTATGTAAATTAAAAAACAAAAAGCGTTTGTCATTTGATTTTTTTTTAATATTGTAGCAACATCTGTCGACTACAAGCTAAAACCGGCTTTGCCGCCTCTCTGAAATTAATTTCAACTTTTTCGGTAATTTTAACCAATTTTAGCATTTTTTTTTTCAAAAATTCTTATATTAAAATGTCAAAGACATATTGTGAACGTTTCATTTTTTAAAAAGTTCAAGAATTTCAAAGAAAAATAATCAAATTTTGTGTAAT
>NW_025401050.1:9719085-9723002 GCF_015345945.1 Tribolium madens
ACTGATCAAAAATTACGCCAAGAAATGAAAAATATTACAGAAAACTGTAAACTGCTATTTACCGCTTCTTCGAAATTAATTTCAAATTTTTCGATAATTTTTAAAATGTCATCCACATTGTTGACGTTTAATTTTTTTAAATCCAAAAATTTATAAGAAAAATAATCACATTTCACTCATTTTTATCAATTCTTTTGTGCAATAAAATAGTATATTATTTAACGAGCACATAATCGAGGCTATAACTTTGCCGCTTCCTAGAAAATG
The DNA here is from genome assembly GCF_015345945.1 of Tribolium madens. Taxonomy (NCBI): domain Eukaryota; kingdom Metazoa; phylum Arthropoda; class Insecta; order Coleoptera; family Tenebrionidae; genus Tribolium; species Tribolium madens. The sequence goes on from NW_025401050.1 coordinate 9,719,353, forward strand.
GGATTCCATTCAAACTACAAAAAATGTCTGTACTTACAACAAAATGCCAGAAATTAAAGAAAAAAAAAGAGTTTTATTTCAAAGAAGCGGCAAATATGGGTTTACCTATTTGCCGCTTCTTTGCTATAAAATTCAATTTATTTAAGAAAAAAAATAGAGAATTCTACTCAAAGCGTAATTCTAATGTCTCTTGATATATTTAAAAATAAAAACAATTTTTAATGCATCGCTTTTTTCATCGAACGAGTTATACAGAGTGTCCAAAAAACACTGACACATCACAACTAATCAATACTTACCTTTAAAATCTATAATAAAAAAAGTTAGAAAATAATAAAACACAACAAACAACAAACTTTACTTTAGGACACTCTGTATACAATAAATACATGCACAAACCATAAAAAATAATTCTAAACAAAAAACACACATACAAAAGAGACGAAAAACACACAAATTTAGAAAAAAAAAATTCGTAAAACCTGTGCAATGATGGAAGCAACTTTATCTTTGTCGATCGTCGCTGTGATTCGTTTGTTCTTAAGATGGTGGGGCGTATCGCGACGATGCAATCGACTAGGACGTGATGTTGGGTCAATATCATCACCGGTAGGTATGGTACCGGTGAATCCCACACGTCTTGGAACCAATTCCTGCATACGAAATTTTTTTTGCCACCAAAACGACGTTTTTCAATCACAACAAATCGTTTTTTTTTTTTGATATTGCACCCTATATCAGCTTAATTCGTTTGATATTTTTCAGTTACTCTAGTTTCTTTAAACAAACATAAAAATTCCTTCAAATATTATATCAGCAATAATATTTTTCATTAAAAAAAAATATTTTCCGTTCTAACATGACAATATCATCCAAATATCACACTTAATATTTTGCCATCCACAATAATACTCTAAATATCACATTTAGTGAGCAAATTTGATGCAAAATTTTGAATTATTTACGTTCTCAAGTAACAATATCACTTGATATCATCAATATATCATCGAATATCACACTTGATATTTTACCAAACTACAAAAATCGCAAGATCTTAAATAGTTTCCGTTCTCAAATGATAATATCATCCCAAGATCAATCAATATCACACTTAATATTGTGCACCTCCACAAAAATATTTCAAATATCACCAAAATTTTAAAGAATTTTCGTTCTCAAATAACAAAACAACTCAATATCATCCATATATCACCCAATATCACACTTGGTATTTCACAAAATATCAAATATCGCACACTTGATGCAAGATCATAAATACTTTCCGCTCTCAAATGACAATATCACTCAATATCACTCAATATCATGCCAATATCACTCAATATCACACGCCTACTCACATCCACCGTCTCCTCCTCGCCCTCGCTGTGCTCCTCGCCGTTCCCGATGACCTCCTCTCTCACAATTTGCGGTGGCGGCGGTGGTGGCGGTGTTTGTGGCCTGTGTATCGTCGTATTAACCGCTTCGACGACTTGATCCGCATGCAGATCGCTATCTTCCAACGAATTTTGTCCCTTACTGAACAATTTATGTGCTTTGGCTTTGAGTTCGCGTGGATGTGGTGTATTCTGACGCACGAAAGGAGTCTAAACAAGCCGACAATTAACCGAAATAATAGAAAAGGTCGAAAAAGGTTAATCCTATTACCTCTTTGTTATCTTGATCTTGTGGATCGGAGAATTTCACCGAATGGGTACGACTTGCTTCCTTTTCTTCCCAATCTTCATCGCTGGCAGCATCATCTGTGGTAGCTATAGCACCGTTAGATAATGACGATGTCACGTCACAGCGGAACAAACGACCGTCAGAGGCTAAACAAGTGCAAAGCGAACAAAAAAAAACGGTGCTTAAACGAAAACGAAGCGTGAGTGCAAGCAACAAAAAAAAAATAAAAAACACAAAAAAACACCGGATTTTTTCCCCCTGTAATTACGACAAATCGCATTGATTGTGATTATAAATGCAGAAAAATGCCGATCAAGGCAACAACATCCGTCGGAAGTCATCATTTTGCCCGGAATGCCACATTTTACATACTCCACATTTATCCATAAATGGGAACACCTAGATAAGTGCAATGAACGTAAATATTTACGTACTTATATGAAATACCTCGTAAAGATTTGTCACGACTTAATGAAAATTGTATGGCGTCGCGACGCCCTATAAAATTGTTTTGATAATTTGAGTAAAATCTATATCAATATACGTGATTCGATTGCGAATTTTTTTTATAGAAAGTTACACCAACCGGAAATACCATGACTCGAATTGTGATTTAGAATTCAAGCACGTAGGAGAGTAATATGATTTAATTTAAAGTCAACGATTGGTTAATTATAAGATAAAACATCAATTAAATCAAACTAATTGATTTGTTTTTATCACTACAAAAAAAACGGATCAAAATCGTGGTAAATTAAAGCACAATTGACATTTTTCTAGGCCAAATATTTCCCATACTCGTTAAAAAATTGTATATTCAAAATTTAAAAATTCTTTTCTTACTGTTTTTGTTAATTTTTTTTTCAAAACTGAGCAGTTTTTGTGTCTTTTGAATTTTTTGCGGTCACAATTTCATTTTACTTATAATTTCGAAAAAAAAAAAGAGTCAAAATCGTGGAAAATTAATGGGTTCTGGGCCAAATATTTTCCATATTCGTTAAAAATTACATATTTCGAAATTTTAAACTCTCTTTATTTTAAGTTAATGCAATTTTTTTCTTACCTTTTTCTGAATTTTCGACGATCATAATTTTCATTTCATTTGTAATTTCGCAAAAATTAGTCAAAATTGTCTGCGAAATCAATATCTTTCTGACGAAAATATTTTCCACACTTGTTAAAAATTGCACATTCAAAATTCTTTTTTTTCTCTTTTCAATTTTTTCTCTAATAAAAAAACTTTTACTTCTTTGAACTTTTTGGGTGTTTAAATCAGAAGCAGTATAATTTTTTCTTAGTTTTTTTTAACTTAACAAAAGGTTGCAACATTTTCTATCAAACTGTATTTTTCTTTATACTCATTTTTTGCATAACAAAAGTTTACCTATTTTTTTAATTTTTATATTTCAATACGGAGCAGATTTTGTATTTTCTAAATTTGTAGCAATCCTAATTTTTACTTTTCTACAACAACAAAAAATGAGTCAAAATTGTGGATAATTAATGCACAGTAAAACAATTTCCATACTCGTTAAAAAACTGCACATTCTAAATTTAAAAATTCTTTTCTCACTTTTTTTGTTATGATTTTTTTCAAAACCGAGCAGTTTTTGTGTCTTTTGAATTCCTTGCTATCACAATTTTCGTTTTACTAATAATTTGGAAAAAAAAATGGAGGAGTCAAAATCGTAAAAAATTAAAAGGTTCGGGGCCAAATATTTCAAATATTATCCATATTCGTTAAAAAATTACATATTTCGAAATTTAAAAATTCTCTATATTTTAAGTTAAAGCGATTTTTTCTTACCTTTTTTGAATTTTTAATGATCATAATTTTTATTTCATTTATAATTTCGAAAAAAAATTAGTCAAAATTGTCTGCAAAATTAACATCTTTCTGACGAAAATATTTTCTTCACTTGTTAAAAATGGCACATTCAAAATTCTTTATTTTTCCTTTTTAATCT
>NW_025401050.1:9723372-9737607 GCF_015345945.1 Tribolium madens
TGATTCACTTTTAATTTCTTGTAACTAATCTCAATTTTTTTCTCAAAATTGGACTTTCTAATTTTAGATTTAACTTCCACTAGTAAAATTCATGTTTTTCTATTAAGTTTCAAAATCCTTTGTTTTATTTTTCTTAATAGACAATACTTTATAATTTATTTTACCATTGTACTTTTTTTGTTTTAGTTTTTCTTAATTTTTTTACTGCTTTTAATATTCCTCTTTTTGACATTCCTGTAATTACGAATTATTCCCAGTCTCATTTCATTTTGTTTTTTCCCATATACACTTATTATTTGTTTAGTTTTATATTAAAATTTAAAAAATCACCCTGTATATAGGTTCCGCTCGTCTTTAAACATTTGTGGCAATATTCTGGAATATCAGTTATTTTTAAACACAAAAAATCGCAAAAATTCCTTCAAATAAAATATCAGCAATGATATTTTTGATATTTCGCTATAATAGATCAAATATCACCTTTAGCGAGCACACTTGATTAAAAAAAAATGAATAGTTTCCGCTCTAAAATGACAATATCACTCATATCATCGAAATACTTAATACTTTGCCCCCCACAATAATACTTCAAATATCACCTATAGTAAGCAAACTTGATGCAAAATTTTGTTCTCAAGTAACAATATCACTTAATATCATCAATATATCACCCAATATCACACTTTATATTTTACAAAACATCAAAAATCGCACACTAGATAAACATTTGTGGCAATCCGGTCAAAAACCCAGCAGTTTTTTTGCCTTTTGATACGATTTCACTAAAAAAACATTATCCATACTATGCCAATTAGCTCAGATTTTTACAATTTCTTGTCACAAATCCTTTCTAAACCATTAATTAGCAACATGAACACTTTCACAAACTTCTTTCCTGGGAAAAAATCCGGGAGAAAAAACCCCTTACTTACCTATCGTCGGTTGGTACTCCTGTTGGGGTAGCAAAAAACACGTCAAGACGGCTTTGCCCGTCTCATCCGTGTCAGTTTGAAAGGTGAGCAATGGTTGTGCTTGATTTTCGCTCAACCAAACCGCTTTCAAATCCAATTGTAATAAACTGTATGGAAGATGAGGCAATCTATTCCCTGACACATCCAAAACATGTAATCTCTTACAATTCCCTAAAGTATCAGGGATTAAAGTTAATCGATTATCGCGCAAACTTAAAACTCCCAATTCGTGCAAATTCCCTAATTCATCAGGGATTGTAGTTAAACTATTTCTGTCAACGTTTAAATTCGTCAATTTGATTAATTTACCGACTTCTTTCGGTAATTCGGTTAAAAAATTTTCGGTTAGGATTAATTCTTGTAAATTATAACAAAAACCTATATGGGAATTTAGGGAAATTAAACGGTTTTGGTCCACTTTTAAAATTGTTAGTTTTTCGAGTTTTCCGATGCCGTCAGGGAGTGTTTCGAGGACATTTTGACTTAAATGTAGATCTGTCAAACTTTGTAAACCGGCGATTTCGTCGGGAATACTCTCGAGACGGTTTTCGGATAAATCGAGACATGTCAAATTCGATAAATTCCCGATTTCGGGAGGAAGGCTTTGTAATTGGTTGTGGTCGAGCCAGAGTTCTTGTAACGCCGGTAATTGACCGATATGAGGCGGCTAGAAAAGGACAATTGTCATAAAGTGTAACAAGAGCGAGTGAGATGCATGCGCTAGCAAAATCCCTGCTGTATTAAAAAAATTGAAGCATTTTTACATTAATAGTTAAAAGAGACATAGATTAAACTTAAACGTTAAATAAAAAAAAAGTTGGTGGTCTTTACTGAGACACTCTGTATGAGTTTTTTTTATTTTTTTTAACCTTTGTACGTAATTGAAAACATCAGGAATAATATAAAAACTGACGCATTTTTAGAATTTTTTTTATCAAAATAAACAACTAGAAGAGTATTATTAGTACACGAGTTGTCCTTGCCGGGACTGCCTGTATTATAAAAAATCTTTTTTAACTTTTTGGAAGCCATTACGTTTTAACACATTTTTTTATCAAAATAAAGAAAAAATTATAAACTTAAGTGGGTCACTCTGTATATGTATTTTTTACTTTTTGGAAGCTCATTTTGACGTGTTTTTAATCACAAGCGACACACATAAAAAATTATAAAGTTGGTGGTCTTTACCGAGACACTCTGTATGAGGTTTTTTATTTTTCTTAACCTTTGAACGTACATGAAAGCTAGCAGAAATAACATCTCTGTATTGAAAAAATTAAAGCATTTTTACAATTTTTTTATCAAAATAAACAACGTAGATTTTATTAGAACATAAAACGTCCTAGCCGGGACACTGTATTATAAAAAAATCTGTTTAAAATTTTTGGAAGGTCATTTTAATGCATTTTTAATCAAAATTTATAGTTTTATTCAAGGTCAAATAAAAAAATTGTAAAGTTAGTGATTTTACTGAGACACTCTGTATGCAGTTACCTAAATGAATGATATTAGAAATGAGTAACTACTGTAATATAAATTAAAACATTTTATCATATTTTTTATCAAAATAAGGAAAAAATAATAAACTTGAAAGTTGTATTAGAGCAGAGTCGTCTTAGGCGGGACACCCTGTATTTATTTTTCTTTACTTTTTGGAAGCTCATTTTGACGTGTTTCTAATCACAAGAGACATACATTGACTTTAAACGTTAAATAAAAAATTATACAGTTGGTAGTGTTTACTGAGACACTCTGTATGAGGTTTTTTATTTTTTTTAACCTTTGTACGTAAATAAAAGAGCTATTAGAAAAAATATCTATGTATTGCAAAAATTAAAACATTTTAACAATTCTTTTTATTGAAATAAACAACGAAGATTTTATTAGAACATGAGACGTCCTAGCCGGGACACTCTGTATTATAAAAAAATCTTTTTTAACTTTTGAAAGCAGATTTTGAGGCATTTTAAATCAAAATACATACTTTTATTGAACGTCAAATAAAGAATTATAAACTTAGTGATCTTTACTGAGACACTCTGTATGCAGTTCTAATTTTTTTAACTTTTGTACGTAAATAAATGCTATTAAAAATGAGTAACTACTATATTAAAAAAATTAAATTATCAAAATAATGCAAAAACAATAAACTTGAAAGTTGTATTAGAGCAGAGTCGTTTTAGACGGGATATTCTGTATTTTTTTTTTCAATTTTTTTTAACCTTTTGAAATCCCATTTTGACTCAAAATACTTTCATTGAATTTATAAGTCAAATAAAAAATTATATATTTGGTGGTTTTTGATGAGACACTCTGTATAACGTTTACTTATTTTTGTTAACTTTTGTACGTAAATAGAAGCTGTCAGAAAGTAGCTACTCTAACAATTTCTGTACATATTTATGAAGTAAACATCGAAACAGTCTTACACGAGTCATTCTGTATCGACCAAAAAAATATATATATATAAAAAATGGAAGCTGTTAGAAAGATTAATTCACCTTTAATAGTTTTTTAGAAATCTAAGACAAATCAAAATCCTAACTAGGAAATTTTATCAGGGTCACTCTGTATAGAAGTTTTTTTTTTTTTAAATCAACGTTGGCGTTGATTGTATAAGAGAGATTATTTCAATAGAAGCTTATTTTGACATATTTTTATATTTTTTTTATTTTTAAACTTGGTAATCTTTGCGGAGACACTCTGTATGACACTTTTTATTTTTATTTTAACTTTTGTTCGTAAATAGAAAGTAAATAAAAAAAGTAACTAGTCTAGCGGTGCATTTGCTCATATTAAAAAAATAAACATCGAAACAGTCACACCTGAGTGACTCTGTATAAACAAAAATAATTATTTTCGTAAAAAATAAATAGTAAAAGCTGTTGAAAACATTAATTCTAGTAATTTTAGCAGTTTTTCAAAGTTCTCAAATACATTCAAAACAGCTACGAGATTTTATTTGAATCACTCTGTATAGAAATCTGATTTTATTTTTTTGTCAATTTTTTGTAATCAATGTCGTACTGATGATAAGAATAATTACATCACTATCTTGTGTGTTTACAGGGTGATTCTGTCATAATTTTGGACATCCTTGACATTAATTTTTATGAATCAAGTTATTGAAACCAGATATGATCCACCCTATAGATTTATTTTAATTTTCGTAAAACGACAACAATTCCGAACGAAAACGTCTTACCTGGATCACTCTGTATGAGCATATTTCTCAAATGCGCCACTCTGTATTTTTCCAGTTTTTTGAGCTTAAAGGGTTATTTCACGTTTCTGGGTCGAATTATCACCGAAAAAGTTTTAGACGAGTCACTCTGTATGACTTTTTTTTTGAATCTGTTGCGTAGGTATATTTTTTTTTAATTTTAAAAATAAAAGAAACAAAGAATAATAACAATCCGCCGCCTTTATTCAAATAGATATAAGTACAAGACGTAAAGCAAAAATAAAAGCATAAAAAATATACTCTTTTCGAATACTACTTAAAGTAGTCTCATCTGGGTCAATCTGTATATTTTATAAAACTTTCTTTTGAGATTTGTGTCACGATTTTTATGATTTTTGACTATTCTGTCACTGAATTTTTTTTATGTAAAAATTCTGAAATATTTTTTTTATTTATTATTTTTTTTCCTTTATCTAAACTGTTTTCTCCACTCACAATCTATATATACTTTTAAATTTTTTTGAGAATAAAAGCTTGATTTGAGCTGTTTCTTTGTATTTTTTTAAATTTATAGAAGTTTTTTGTCTAGGGATATTTCGAATTGTGCAACCGCATGCATCCCACTCGCCATCTAGCTCGTCAGTCTTACCAACTCTTCAATTTCATTATCCCCTAAATCTAACCGTTCCAATCTTGTAAGTTGTGCCAGACTCGGTGGTAGCTCTTTGAGCAAATTTTCTCTTAATTCTAAAGAGGTCAATGCGGTGAGCATACCAAAATCAGGGGGCAACGACGACAAAGACATGTCATTTAGCCCCAAAACCGTCAAAGACTTGAGTTGACTGAACGCCGGAGGCAGTCTCGGTATGGGATTTGAGCTAAAATCGGCCACTTGCAGCGACCGGAGCGCCCCAATACTCTCCGGTATATCGGGAATATCTACAACCAACCCCAGTTAAAAAAACCACCCTCGGGGGGCTCCCCTAACCCCACCATTTCGCGACACATCCAACTCGACCAAATTCTCGAAATTCTGGATGTCCGACGGGAGGCGATGGATCTCATTGTCGCTGAGCCCCAGTTTCCTCAATCGGTGCAACCGGAAGAAGTTCTAGAGACAAGGGGGCTGAAATTGGGGGCGCAACGCGCGGCGGACTCACCTTGGGAAGATCGCGGATGTGGTTGGCGTCGAGGAGGAGCTCCTCGAGACTGCGGGAGTATCGGAGGATGTCTTCGGGGACATTGGGCAAGGAGCAGTGTCTCTTATCAACAAACTCCACTTGCCGGTTGCAACCCTTGAAAATCGGTATACAACGAAACATTTTCGCTAAGCACCAAACACGCACATCATGAACACTACAAGGGGGCTAGCAAAACATCGACACGATCGCGACACTGCACCGTTGACGCAAGGAATGCCACTCCCGCAGAGCGGCAACCTGGCAAAAACGAAAACACCACCTTGACAGGGGTGCCAATTGACATTTTTACCAACAAAACAACCAAATAATGCACAATTAACACAAAAAACAGTAATTACAAGTCACACAATCAATGATTTAACGAAATATGTGTTAATTCGGGGAAAAATAAAAAAACAAATGTCAAAAAATTGGGGGAATTAGCATTGCCAACTGAATTAAAGGGGGCGAATTGAGTCGTGTAAAATTCTTGTGGTGTTTATGGACGATTGTTAATTGTTGGGGCTTGGTTTTGGGGTGGAAGCGGTGTGTGTTTAGTTGAGTTTGATTTTTTTTGGTGTTTTTCTCCCCACTTTTGCCCCCTCCCTGACGCCTCGTGGCAGCCATTTTCCGCCATCTTGTCGAGTTTCGTTGCAAACACACAGTTTGTTTGTGATTTTTCTCGTGTTGTCTCAAAATGGGGTCCTCGAGACACCGCGACCGCAGTCGTGAGCGTGACCGCGACCGAAGAGACAGGGACCGAGACCGCGACCGTCGAGACAGGCGCAAGAGCAGTCGAGACAGGCACAGAGACAGGGACAGGGACCGCAGAGAGCGGGACCGCAGTCGCGAGAAGCGCCGGGAGAAGACCCCGGAGCCCGACGGCGAGAAGCTCATCGCCGACACTTTAGCCACCATTGCAGCCACCCGGAACTTCGCCGCATTGGTGGCCCCCAAGCCGGAGCCCGACACCAACTCGAACCAGTCGAACGGTGAGTAGTGCTCAAGGGGGCTGTCGGAGTCTGACTGGGGTTTCAGGGAGCCAAGAGGAGGACGGCACGACCAGGAAGCGCAAAAAGCGGTCCCGGTGGGCGGGGGGCGAGCACGACAAGATTTTCATTCCGGGGATGCCCACGATTCTGCCCTCGGGACTGGACAAGAACCAGGAGCAGGCCTATTTGCGTAAGTTGTTTTTGTGGTTAGATTTTTACTAGGTTTGTAAGGTGGAGCCATAATGACAATTTTTTAGATCGTATTTCTCTTTTGTTGAACAAAATGCTAACTCTTGGGCTTTTGCCCTCCTCTAACCCGTTTCATTACAGTTCAACTCCAGATTGAGGAGGTCAGTAGAAAACTGCGATCCGGAGACCTGGGGATACCACCAAATCCAGAGGACAGGTGAAGTGTTACCAACATTATTTTCCGACCATCAGACCATCGACGGCGGTTTGACAACGACCAATTAATGTTTTTTTCATTTTTTTTATTAATCACAAAGAAATTTGCACCAAATTTTGACAAGATGGCCGGGCATTGGGTGTTTTGCTTCGCCAGGTTGGCAACAAACTGGAAACGAAGCACCCTTTGCCTTGCGACGTTATCAACATTCCGCGCAGTGTTGCCAGATCAAAAATACAAAATTTACTGCAAAAACTCAGTTTTCAATAAAAAAAAAATGACGCATTTCGGCTTGTTTTCACAAAATTTTGCGAAATAATTGCGTTTCTAGTGAAAAAATTGCCAAATTTTCACCAGATCTTGCGAAAAAACGCAGTTTTCAGCTTACAAATATGCTTGAACTCTTGAAAAAAAAGCAAAAATGATAAGCTTTTCGGCCTAATTCTGTGATTTTTCGGCTTGTTTTCAACGAAAGTTTGCGAAATAATTGCATTTCTAGATGAAAAACGTGCCAAGACGCTCGAAAAATACAAAAATAATGTGATTTTAGACTTAATTTCTTGATTATTAAGTGTGTTTTTGCGAAATCTAGCGAAAAACCTGAGATTTCAGTACAAAAACGTGCATTTTCGGACAAATTTTGTGTTTTCTCGTCTTACTATTGTCTAATTTTGCTTAAAAACCAGTTAAATCGAGTGAAACAAACAAAATAATAACAATATCAAATATTTTTGTGATTTTTAAGCGTATTTGGACAAGATTATGCAAAATAAATGAGCCTCTTGTTCAAAAACGATATCGCGCGAAACAAGGTAAAAATAATAGCAATTTTGATTTAATTTTATAATTTTTTTGTCTGCTTCAACGAAATTTTTAGATTTTTTTTTATGTATTTATATAAAAAAACGTGCTTAAACACTTGAAAAGGGCATAAATAACGCTGTTTTTGGTTGAATTTTTGGATTGTTTTTTTTTTACGAAATTTTGCGTAATAATTGTTTCTAGCTGAAAAAATTTGCCAAATTTTCACCAGATCTCGCGAAAAAACGCAGTTTTCAGCTTAAAAATCTGCTTAAACTCTTGAAAAAAAGCACAAATGATAAACTTTTCGGCCTAATTCTGTGATTTTTCGGCTTGTTTTCAACGAAATTTTGCGAAATAATTGCGTTTCTTGCTGAAAAACGTGCTAAGGCGTTCGAAAAATACAAAAATAATGTGATTTTACACTTAATTTCTTGATTATTAAGTGTGTTTTTACGAAATCTAGCGAAAAACCTGAGATTTTAGTACAAAAACGTGCATTTTCGGTCAAATTTTGTGTTTTCTCGGCTTACTTTTCTCTAATTTTGCTTAAAAACTAGTTAAATCGAGTGAAACAAACAAAATAACATCAATATCAATTATTTTTGTAATTTTTAAGCGTGTTTAGACAAGTTTTTGCAAAATAAATGAGCCTCTTATTCAAAAACAATGTCGAGTGAAACAAGCTAAAAATATCAATTTTGATTTAATTTTATAATTTTTCTGTCTGCTTCAACGAAATTTTTGGATTTTTTTTTTATGTAATTATCTAAAAAAAACGTGCTTAAACACTTGAAAAGGGCATAAAAAACGCCGTTTTTGGTCGAATTTGTTGCATTTTTGGATTGTTTTTTTACGAAATTTTCCGAAATAATTGTGTTTCTAGCTGAAAAAATTTGCCAAATTTTCACCAGATCTCGCGAAAAAATACAGTTTTCAGCTTAAAAATATGCTTAAACTTTTGAAAAAAAGCACAAATGACAAGCTTTTCGACCTAATTCTGCGATTTTTCGGCTTGTTATCAACGAAATTTTGCGAAATAATTGTGTTTCTAGCTGAAAAACGTGCTAAAACGCTCGAAAAATACAAAAATAATGTGATTTTAGACTTAATTTCTTGATTATTAAGTGAGTTTTAGCGAAATATAGCGAAAAACTGAGATTTTAGTACAAAAACGTGCATTTTCTGTCAAATTTTGTGTTTTCTCGGCTTATTTTTGTCTAATATTGCTTAAAATCGAGTGGAACAAACAAAATAACATCAACATCAATTGTTTTTGTGATTTTTAAGCGTGTTTGGACAAGTTTTTGCAAAATAAATGAGTCTCTGGTTTAAAAACGAACTAAGTCGAGCAGAACACGCTAATATAATATCAATTTTGATTTAATTTTGTAATTTTTTTTATCTACTTCAAAGGAATTTTTAGAATTTTCTTTGTTTTTATCTAAAAAACGTGCGTAAATGCTTGAAAATAACGCCGTTTTTGGTCGAATTTGTTGAATTCTTGGATTGTTTTTAACAAAATAATTGTGTTTCTAACTGAAAAAGTATTCGAAAAAGACAAAAATAAATTGTCATTTGTGATCCTATTTGGTAAACTCTTGTAAAAAAACAACTATTTTTAACTAATTTGGTGGTGTTTCGACTTTTTGAAAAAAAAAAAGTTTCTGGTTGAAAACGTGGAAAATGCACGATTTTACTTTCTTTTTTACAAAGGTTTTTACCAGACCAATATGAAAATCACCAGATCTGATGACATTTCACCAAATCTGGCAACACTGATTCCTAGTCCCATGACTGAAATAATTTGGTAACATGTTAATTTTCGAGGTGTTGCCAACTTAATTTCAAAATCAAGGTCGCTTTGATATAGAAAAAGTGGTAATTTAATTTAATTTAATAGTTAACAGGAGTATCACCCAATGAATGGTGTACCAAATTTAAATTTGTTACAGGATTTGTTGTTACAACGTCACACGATAATCTAATTTACTTTCAGCCAACAAGAAGGCGATAATTAATTTTTACTATTACAGCAATTAATTAATCTAATTTTTTCTTTAGGATGCGAATTTATTGCAAATTTTGATCACAAAAATAAAGGAACCTGTTTTCGTGTTTGAGTCGATAAAACAGTTTTCTTTCTTCATTCAGATAGGAAAATTCACTTCAAATCTAATTACAGAATTTGAATAGTTTAGGAGACGTCGCTCAGCACATCGTTTGAAATTTTACTTAATTGTGTTGAATTTCAAGCGGTGAGGCGGAGCCGAGCGCTTCCCTCATTATTTTATATTTTCTTCTATATGTGCAGATCGCCATCACCTGAACCGATCTACAGTAGCGATGGTAAACGTCTAAACACACGCGAATTTAGAACTAGAAAGAAATTGGAAGAAGAACGACATTCACTTATTTTGAAAATGCAACAAATCAATCCCGACTTCAAACCTCCAATGGATTACAAGTAAGATATTTATTTAGTTAAAAAAACATTTTTTTTTAATTTGAAATTACAGTTGTAGACCCCCTGTGGTTCGTGTAAGTGATAAAGTTATGATACCGCAAGAGGAACATCCTGAGATTAATTTTGTAGGTTTATTGATTGGTCCAAGAGGAAATACGTTGAAAAGTCAGTTTTTTATCATTTTTTTTTTGGGCACTTTTTCATCAATTTTTTACAGCAATGGAGAAAGAAACTGGTGCTAAAATCATCATCAGGGGCAAGGGGAGTGTCAAGGAGGGCAAAGTTGGCCGAAAAGACGGTCAACCACTTCCCGGCGAAGACGAACCCTTGCATGCTTATATCACAGCCACGAACCCCGAATGCGTCAAGAAGGCCGTGGAAAGGGTGAGTGTTTGACATTTGTTACCATAACAACGCAACTGTTCCCATAGCAACGAACTCAGTTTATTTCTATGGCAACCGATGTTACCATAGCAACGAACTCTGTTTATTTCTATGGCGACCGGTATTGAAGTATTTGACATTCGTTACCATAACAACGCAACTGTTTTCATAGCAACGAGCTCACTTTATTTCTATGGCAACCGACGTTACCATAGCAACGGACTCTGTTTGTTTCTATGGCGACCGGTATTGAAGTATTTGACTTTCGTTACCATAACAACGCAACTGTTTCCATAGCAACGAACTCAGTTTATTTCTATGGCGACCGATGTTACCATAACAACTGTTTCCATAGCAACGAACTCTGTTTATTTCTATGGCGATTGACATTCGTTACCATAACAACGCAACTGTTTCCATAGCAACGAACTCAGTTTATTTCTATGGCAACCGAAAATGAATTCATTGATATGTGTTACCATAACAACGCAACTGTTTCCATAGCAACCAACTTTGTTTATTGCTGTGTTGCCAAAAATGAAGTATTTGACATTTGTTACCCTGTGTTTATTTCTATGTCGAAAACTATTAATTGTGATTTTTTTTCAGATCAAGGAGGTTATAAGACAGGGGGTCGAAGTCCCCGAGAACCAAAACGACCTGCGTCGCATGCAACTGCGTGAGTTGGCACAACTGAACGGCACATTGCGTGAAAATGACGGAATGCGTTGTAATAATTGTGGTGCCACTGACCACAAATCATGGCTGGTACTACCAACCCCTCTTTGTTAAAACCAAAAATCACTAAATTGTTTTCCAGTGTCCGGATAAACCAAACGTTACGAATAACATCGTATGTTCGAGTTGTGGGGCTGCTGGTCACATCGCTCGCGACTGTCGTCAGAAGCGTCCTGGGGCTGGGGGCCCCCCTGTTCCTGGCGAAAAGAATAAAATCGACGAGGAGTACATGTCTTTGATGGCTGAATTGGGTGAGGCGCCGCCCCCGGACGCTGTTACTACCACAACGACCACTTCTACAACTACAACTCGTAAATCAAGTTTCAATTTGTTTGATTCGCCGATGACCCCAAGACCGCTTATGCCGCCCCCAATGCCCACACAGACGGCAATACTTAATAGTATGGCGCCGCCTCCATGGGCGACTGTGGCACAGAATATGACTTGGCAGCCGGGGCCGCCAGGGATTATGCCGCCGCCGCCGCCTCCAGGGGCGTCTAGTCCACCACAGATGATGCAATGGATGGGCGCGAATAATCAACCGCCGCCACCGGGGGCTACTGCCACTAATGGGAGTATGCCGTGGCAAGCGGCGGCGTTTACGTGGCCGCCGGGGAGTTGTCCACCGCCGCCACCACCAGGAATCGATGTTAATAGTTTGTTGACGACGCCGCCACCACCGCCCCCGTCGTAAAGGATTCGCACGATGGTATTTAATGTAGTGTAGTATCATGGGATTATATTTAATATTGCTATCAATAATTATTAATTCAATATATGTGTATTATGGATTTTGGATTTTTTTAGGGAAAAAATTTCAAACCTGTCTTTTCCCTAATCCCTATCCAAAAATGATTTAAAAAAAACAGATACATAATGAAAAAAAAATATATATATAATAGTACATATATTATACAACCAGCATATGTATAATAATGGCTATTAATCACCTAAGTGAATAATTAAAACATATCACCGCATATTTTTTTCGAAAAAAGTAAATATGTAGGTTTTTTTTCGACACCCTTGTATACTAAGTGACTAAAAACTTAACAAACATAAAAAAGGTTCACCGTTTAGGGAAGAAGTAGTAAAAGCTGTACTTTTCCTAATCACTTTATTGTTTCAAATAATGACATAAAAGCTCCTGAATAGCACTTAAAATGATGGAACTTGTAAAAATAAAGTACACCCCATCGAACGACTTTATAGTTACACGTCATATAAATAATTTAAATAGTCACATTAAAATCTATACAACCTATTTCTACAGATCTACAGCTAGAGTCAGTATAAGTCATAACAATAAGAACACTATAAAAGAGAAATTTTTTGGTGGCAGCTTTCTAAATGCCAAAGTCATGTATTGTAAACATTTGAATCACACCCAGGGCCGGACTTGCACAGATCGGAGTGTTTTCGCAAATGCTCTTTTCCAAATAGATTCTTTTTCGTAAACACAACACAAGGTGTCGAGTGAAAACAAGTCTAGCAGGAACAGAACCTTTCACTCTACACAAAGTTGCAGTAGTACCAGAATGGTACCTACTGTGATCTGTACAGGCCGGTACCACGTCCAATAGCACCCGTACCAGGAGGCATTTAATGAAGGAGAGCTACGACAGAGAAAAACGGGAAGAAAGGGTCGAGGAAGGAGAGTTAAGTGAGAGGAGAAGGTCAATCAAGACGAAGAACCTTTGGCTTCTCCCAACTGAAACCATCACGCCCAAAGTGTCCATATGTGCTGGTTTGCTGGTAAATAGGCTGGCGAAGGTTCAACTCCCTGAAAAAAAAAAAAACCCGAGTTGTATACTTAAATTTTTTCCACGAGTGGAACCACTCACTTGACGATTTTCCCCGGCCGGAGATCAAAGTTTCGTTTAACGACGGCAAGCAATTCCTTCTGTGACAACTTCGAGGTTCCATAATCAAAGACAGTG
Organism: Tribolium madens; assembly: GCF_015345945.1. Taxonomy (NCBI): domain Eukaryota; kingdom Metazoa; phylum Arthropoda; class Insecta; order Coleoptera; family Tenebrionidae; genus Tribolium; species Tribolium madens. Next base: position 9,736,437 of record NW_025401050.1, read on the forward strand.
ATTGACAAAGGTTCAGCCACACCGATTGCATACGCCACCTGGACCAAACATCTTCGGCAAAGTCCGGCCTTAACGAGGGACTTTGCCACCCAACGGGCCGCATACGCCGCCGATCTGTCTACTTTCGTAAAGTCTTTACCCGAAAAAGCGCCACCTCCATGTGCCCCCCAACCACCATAAGTGTCCACGATGATCTTGCGACCGGTTAAACCGGCATCGCTCTGAAACAAAACCGGTTATGTAGCTTTTGTGTCTCTACCAATGGGAAGCATGACCGGTTTGGGGGCGTCATCAGCGATTGATTTACATCATGGCTCTTCAAGAGTAGCAAATACATAGGAACATCATGTGAGTCGTCGAAAGTTTAGGTAAGATTTTTTTACTATTTTTACTTTTTTCTAAAATATTTTGACGTGTAAACATGTAAAAGTAATAATACAATAGAGAATATTATTGTGCTATTACTATTATCGATTTGTATTTTTTTATGATTTTTTTTATTATTTTTATTTATTGGTATACACTAAAAATAGTATATACTTCTGTAATATTTTGACGAGTGTAAATATGTAAATGTAATAACACAATGAGGGATATCATTGCGTTATTACAATTATTTTATATTTGTATTCTTTTTTTATTCTTATTATTATTTTATGTTTATTTTTATATATTTTATATGTATTCTTATTTTTATTTATAAGTGTACCCTCTGTAATATTTTAAAGAGTGCAAACATGTAAATGTAATAACACAGTGGATATCATTGTGTTGTTATTATAATTACTTTATGTTTATTTTTATTTATTATTTTTCGTTTTTATTGCTGTATCTTTTTTTATGTATATGCCTGTTAAACCGAAATCGCTCTGAAACAAAACCGGTTATGTAGCTTTTGTGTCTCTACCAATAGGAAGCATGACCGGTTTGGGGGCGACATCTGCGATTGATTTACATCATGGCTCTTCAAGAGTAGCAAATACATAGGAACATCATGTGAACTGTCGAAAGTTTAGGTAAGATTTTTTTACTATTTTTATTTTTTTCTGAAATATTTTGACGTATAAACATGTAAAAGTAATAATACAATAGAGAATATTATTGTGCTATTACTATTATCAATTTGTATTTTTTTGTTTTTTTTATTATTATTTTTATTCATTAGTATACA
>NW_025401050.1:9737947-9746194 GCF_015345945.1 Tribolium madens
TATTTTATTTATTTATTATTATTTATTTATTATTTATTTATTCTTATTTTTATTTATAAGTGTACCCTCTAATATTTGAAAGAGTGCAAACATGTAAATGTAATAACACAATGGATATCATTGTGTTGTTATTATAATTACTTTGTTAATTTTCTTTATTTATTCTTTTGTTTATTTTGGCCAAAGTGTCGCGACTCACCTGGGGGCCGCCGATGATGAAGAGGCCGCAGGGGTTGATGTGCACGACAGTTTGGTCGTCGAGATATTGCGCGGGGATGACAGTCTTGATGACTTTATTCAAAATCTCCTCTCGCAGTTCCTCGAGTGTGATTTTTTCGCTATGTTGGACCGAGACCACGACCGTGTGCACCCTTTGTGGTATGCAGGCGCCATGATCGAAGGTGTACTCGCAGGTGACTTGTGTTTTGGAGTCGGGTCTTGCCCACCAGAATTGGCCGTTTCGTCGCAATTCGGCGATTTGGTGGTTCAATCGGTGGGCGAGGACCACTGTGAGAGGCATACATTCTTCGGTTTCGTCGGTGGCGTAGCCGAACATCAAGCCCTGGGTTGGATTTTGTGTTATTATGGGTTTTTTGAAGAGGGGGAAAAATGTTCAGTAGCATTGCCCTTGTCTAATATGGATTAGATAGGAACGCCTTTTGCCACCGATTAATTTCGCACACTTATGGAACATTCCAGTGACGTAGAAAATCGCAAGAATGTGGACATTGTTGTGTGCAAAGTGGTGATAACCCGAGACACATTTTTAGCTGACAATTGGAATGATAAGCGGAAGTGTTGGTCTTTCCCCCTTTGAATTGTCGATTCATAAATTGATATGTGGCTAATTTTGGATCAAGTTTGTTTAATTACGGTTATCACAAAACGATAATTGGGAAAATTTTCGATTTTTTCGGGCCGATTAAATCACCAAATTTATCTAATGCGATATGTTATAGTTGCGAAAATTTGCAATATTTGTGTAATCCCAGTTTTAAGTTAGACAGTCAAGGTTGAATTGTTGTTATTTCAAAAGCTCAGATATAAAACCATAATTTTAAATGAGAAGTTTGTGTAATTATTGTTATCACAAAATGATTTAATTTATTAAGAACTTAAATTGGGAAAATTTTCGGTTTTTTTGGGCCAACTGTGCTACCAAATTAATGTAATATCGGTTTTAAATTGCTAAAGACAGTGAAAGCTATTGATGAATTGATGAATTTTCAAACTAGGTCCTAGTGGCAGCATTTTTACTTATTTTTTTTTATCAAATTGCGCCACCAAATTTATATATGTTATGCTTGTTTCAAGTTGAAAAGACAGTGAAGGTTAAATTGTTGAATTTTTAAGCAAAGTTGACGTAACAAAAAACTTCTTTTTATTTTTTTAATCAAAAATAGTCATAATTGATGTTAATTTTTGTTTCAAAGTTGGCAAATCTAAAAAATCAAATGCAAAATTTTTCTGAAATAATGGTGGGAACTAAAATATCCAGGTCCGTAATGCTCCATTTTTTAACAAATAAAAAAATCAAGATCATGTTTGTTGAAGCTTAATGTTAGGATTTTTTTTATTTTGAAAAGAAAAAAATCTTTTTTTGGAGTATAAAAGATAAAAACTGCAACTTTTTACACAAAAACTGTTTTTTTATAAAAAAAAATGTATTATTTGGAATAAAGTATGCAACACGATAAAGATGGAAAAATCGATGCATAATGGATAATTTTTGGCTTAAATTATTTTTCTCAGTTCTCTCTGAAGTAAAACAAATAATTTTTTATGAAAAAATAAGCCGCAAAAACGTAATTTAACACAAATAGATAGCACAGTTGGCAATCCTGAAAAACTTACTAGATGCAAATAAAAAATAACTGAAAGTAATCAGAGTAATCACATTCTACTTTGGTGCTTGAAAAATATTTTTTTAAAGATAATTTTTGTTCCAAAAATAGAAAAATTCGTAACCTTCGCTGGCCTTAGTAACTAAACCCTATCGTTATCACAGTAATGTAACTCGCCAGACTATCATATAATAGTTTTGATAAAAATAAACACCGCTATTTATAAACAAAAAGACCAACACTTAAAACACCGGCGTTTTGTTAGTTATCAAGCTATTCGACGCATGCATAGGATGACTCAACTAACCCTACATGTACAAAATGACTGCTTACAACTTTTACCAACATAAGGAAGAGAAAAAAATTTTATTTTTGATCAATCACCTGGTCACCAGCGCCGACTTCTTCCTCGTTACGATTCTCGTGCACCCCTGCAGCGATATTTGGGGACTGCTGGTCCAGAGCCAACAACACATTGCACGTCTTGTAATCAAAACCTGTGTGAAAATCGTGCATGCATAAATGACATGTTTGTGGAATAAGAGGGCCTAAAATGTAGCGACCTCGATGTGCAGTCTGTTTGATTTTTTTTAACATTAGTAAGAAAAAAAAATTGTGGAAAATTAAAGAAGCATGAAAAGAAGCTAAAGCCGTGCTTGTTCAACATGAAGCAGTCGTTTTTCCCCCAAAAGAAATCTTCAATACCTGATCACCGGCACCGATATCTCGCTCTTGGCGGTTTTCGTATACACCTTGTGCTATGTTTGGGGACTGCTGTTCAATAGCCACCAGAAGATTGAGTGTGCGCCAGTCCAATCCTAATCAAGTAATTTTTACCAATTTTTTTCTTTTTTCAATTTTTTGTGTCAGGCAAATTTGGAAAATTAGCAAGAAAAAAGCAAAGAAAAAAAAATTTTTTTTTAATGTTTTTTCATACCTTTACTGGAATCGTCATAACCGATATGTGCAACCGTCTCTCTGACAACTTTCTGGTAGTCGACAACAGCCTTTGATGTGATTTCGCCGCAAAGGAGGATCATTCCGGTTTTTGTCACAGTTTCTGAAACCAAAATTGTAGAAATTTCGCTCAATTACGATTAATTTTAATTACCGCAAGCCACTTTGGCGTCGGGGTCTTGCTGGAGGTGGGCGTCGAGGATGGCATCGCTGATTTGGTCGCACATTTTGTCTGGAAATGAGGAAAATTTGAATTTGGCGCAAAATTAACAATGATGACGCATGTTTAGTAATTTTTGGTTGGCAGAAACGGTTTGGTGGCCAGAAAATAATAAAAAGTGATAAAATTTACACAATTGAGACCATAAAAAAACATAATAAGACATAAAAACGGTTTTGGTTTTTCAAAGTTGACAGTATTGCATAACCACAGTTGCTATGGTTACAATTTGATGTTTGTGTTTCATGGCACACTTAAGAAAGCAAAATTACAGATTTTAATTAATAAATTTAAAATTATTGCAAACAACATTTGAACAATGGATGTTTTTCCTTGAAAGTGCATTTTTTTTAGTAAAAAAACCCTGACATTTTGGCCTGTAATTTTTCAAAAACATCTAAAATGTAAATGCGTGATTTTTATTTTTCGAATTTGGCAGTATTTGTCAGCAAATTACTGAAAACAAAAAAAAAACTATTTACAACAAATTTTCCTATAAAATATTTAGTTGTGACAGAGAGTGATTAAAAAAATATAAAAAACTCTTAATTTTTAGTTTTAGTTTTGAGGTTTGCAAACTTTTTGGTTCTAGTGAAAAAATCAGATATGTTCGATCATTTTTGTAAGAACGAAAATTACTCGAAAAACCGGTCTTGTGCATTCATTATTTATTTTGATTTTCCAGATTGGCAGCATTGTTCTGTAAATTACTACAATAAAACTATTATTGCCCAATAAAATTGTGATAACTCAAAGCAATTTACTAGTTATTTAAAAAAAAAATAAAAAATCGTTTATTTTTTAATATTACGACAAATTGTGAAAAACAAATTGCTTGAAAAACCTCGATTTAGTGACTTTATATTTCAATTTTCCGAAGTTGGCAACATTATTCTGCAAAACAACTCCACTTAATAGGTATTTAATTTTCAGTTTTTAAGGTTGACAAAACTTGGAAAAGAAAAAATAGTTTTTTTAAATAAAAAAAATTAATTTAAAATAAAAAAATACTAATTGTTAATTTTTAAGTCTGGCAAACTTTTTGTATATAATGAAGCGCTTACGTAATCAATAGAGTGAAAAAATTAACCTTGTTTATTTTTTTTAATATTATTACAACGGTAATGTAATACAGAATTGTTGATTTTGTGACTTTGTTTTTCGATTTTTCGAAGTTGGCACCATGTTTCTAAAAAAAAAAACTCCAACCTATAGATATTTAATTTCCAGTTTTTAAGGCTGAAAAAAACTGCCTCTACAAAAAAAAATTGTTTAACATGAAAAAAATTAATTTAAGTTGAAAATACACAATTGATTCTTGAGTTTGGCAAAACTTTTATGTAAAATAAAGCTTTTAAAAATTATACTTGCTTATTTTTTAAGTATTATAACAAAATTATGAAAAATTGTCGATTTAATGACTTAATTTTTCAATTTTCCGAAGTTGGCAACATTATTCTGCAATAAAAACTCCAACTAATTTGTATTTAGTTTTTAAGGTTGATCAAAGTTAGAAAACGTTGTTCTTTCACACAAAAGAAAAAATTGTTTTTTTTTTTTAATAGAGAAAAAATAAATTTAAAATAAAAATGTATAAAATGAAGCGTTTACACAATCTTTTCAACACAGAGTGAAAAAATTTGCCTTGTTATTTTTATTTTTTATTATTATTACAACAATAATGTTACGTAAAATTGCTGGATTTTGTGACTTTTGATTTTTCGAATTTCCAAAACTGTGAATTACAAAAAAAATTGTTTGACATAAAAAAATAACTTAAAATAAAAATATACTATTTTTTAATTCTTGAGGTTGCCAATTCTTTTATGTAAAATAAAGCTTTTAAAAATTAGACTTGTTTTTCAAGTATTAGAAGTATAACAAAAATATGAAAAATTGCTTGAAACTACACAGAAAAAATAATGTTTTTTCGTAGTGTTTCATTTTAAGAAGTTGGCAATATTTTGTGCTCAATAATAATTGGGGGATTCAAACTTTCAAGCCCAGACATCACGTGACAATAATCAATAAAAAACGAAAACAAACAAATATTTCGTTTTGGTTAGTTGGCACTACTTCATGCAAATCAAAGCCCAGTTGATCCCCCAATAAAACACCAAAATATCACTAAGAAATGTGGTAAAATCAGTAAAAAACTAGTTTTTGTACTTTTGCAAATTACGCAAAAACAGCCCCCTGACCGCAAAACCGACCCTGGGGGCCGTTGAAAAATCGCAAACCACGTGAGATCAATGAACCTAACCTCACTTTCCCAACCGACGCATGTCGCATTTTCGGTCTTTGGGGCACTGATGGGCGTCCTCGGCCCCCCAGCGCCCCAAATCGTCGGTAATTCAAGCCCCGTTCCCGAAATAGCGTGCGCACCGTCGCCATATTTCCATATTAAAGAAATGGTAAAATAGTAATGGGTACCCACCTGGGTGTCCCTCCCCCACCGATTCGGACGTGAAGAGGAAATTGGACCCATCCTCCATTTCGTACATGTTGTTATGGCCGTTGGTGTAACCGTTGGTAAGCGACGACGTTTCCGGCATTTTCTGAACCTTGGTCGAACACTGACACAACCTACAAACTTTTGGTGGAAAAGAGGACGAAATGGTGGGAGACTAGCACTTTTATAACGCGACCAAGTTCACGTGGTCACTAAACGTACGCTGATTGGACGAGAAACGGCGCCAAATCTGAAACAGGAGACCACCGGTCGATACTCAAACAAACAAACAACTGAAGACAACGAGCACAGCCCTCTATTTTTAAGACACGCAATTACACAATTCGTGAGTTTTGTTACTGGAAATAACCGGAGGACATTTTCACAACTCTGACCCGCGATAAAAACACTTTTTGCAACATACCTACCAAAAACAAAACACTAGCACTGGACCGATGACTGACTCAATTTGAAGACGAATCATGTTATCTGAGACTTTTATAGACCACTAGATGATGAAATTGACACGCCATGGTGACAAATATTATTACCATGGTAACAAATGTTATTGTCATGGATACGGCCCAAGCCGCCTGCGATAACCAAGAAACAGTATATATTATATTGTTTAGACGTTCTTTTTTTCTGAAAACTGACACGCCAGCACCTGATTAAGTGAAACAAGGCACGTGTGTGAAATTAAATGAATGAATTTCCTGTCTGGAAGCAAATTCAATCGAATTTTTTGACTAATTGAGTTTAATCAAAGTTTCACAATTTTTGACCTTTTTGATACACAGTATCGTGCCGATTTTCTTGCTTAATGTTTGGGCATTGTGTAATTTTTGCAAGGAGTTACAAGGGAAGGGCAAAGGTTGGAAAAACAAATGCATTGGAAAAATGGAAATGGTGGATATTGTGTTCCTGGCCGGATTTGGACGCCGATAACCTCTAAAAGACAATATGAAGTTTTTTGTTTATCGCTGTTTATTTTTTTTTCAAGGCGAAATAGATGCAACCGTTTCATAATTTCAGAATTGTGCGATAAAAAGTCGCATGAAGGGGTCAAGTCTGCGCAATTGGGGAAATGGGCACTTGGGGGGCCGGATTTGAGGCCGTGTGAAATGCAATGGTGGTGCAAAATGTCGTTTTCCGGCTATCAGGGATTGAAAATCGCACAAGTTTATGGAAATGGCCACAAATATGACCCGATCCAAGTCCACGCCGAGAAGAAATTAAAAAAACAAACTATATATTGTCATTACTACAATTTATATTTTATTGCATATTTGAAAACACATTAAATAAACAACCTACTCTTTTATTAAACTTTTGATCAAAAATTCAAAAAATTGAACTCCATGGTATATTTGGGTCAAAAGTTTTATAATGGCCACTAAGATGGTCAGATCTGAGGCTCTGTGAAACCTCTTGGTGTTTCAAAACTCGAATTTTTGCGATTTTTGTGATTAAAACATCAAATAAAAGACTCGAATTGGATGGAATTTAGCTCAAATTATTGAAATGGCCACGAAACCGGCCAGATTTAAGTTTGTGCAAAAAAAACACTGCAACAAATTTGTCCTTCTACCAAAAAAAGCAAAATTATGGATTTTAATCAAGAAATTTAAAATTGATGAGGCAAAAATTTTAATATTGCAACAATAGATGTTTTTCGAATTTGCAACTAAAAAAACCTTGCAAAGCTGACATTTTGGCCTTAAAAACATTTAAAATGTAAAAATTGTGTAAAATAAAAGAAAACTGAATATTTTTGGTTTTACTTTTATACAGTTGACACAATATTAAAAAATGAAGCATCCAAATTAAGAAATTAAAAAAAAACAAACTATAGTGTCATTATTACAATTTATATTTTAATGCACGTTAAATAAAAAAGCCATTTTTTTATTAAACCCTTTATCAAAAATTCAAAAAATTGAGGTTTATGGTATATTATAGTAAAACATTTTGAAATGGCCACTTAGACGGCCAGATCTGAGGCTGTGTGAAACCTCTTGGTGTTTCAAAACTCGAATTTTTGCGATTTTTGTGAAAAAACATCAAATAAAAGAGTTGAATTGGATGGAATTTAGCTCAAATTATTAAAATGGCCACGAAACTGGCAAGAAAGGTTTTTTTGCAATTTTTAGTTTTTTTATGGTGTTGGTGTTTTCATATTTTTTTTATAACACACTGCAACAAATTTGTCCTACCAAAAAAAGGAAAATTATGGATTTTTAACAAGAAATTTAAAATTGATGAGGCAAAAATTTTAATATTCCAACAATGGATGTTTTTCTTTGAACTTTCAACTAAAAAACCTTGCAAAGCTGACATTTTGGCCTTAAAAACATTTAAAATGTAAAAATTGTGTAAAATAAAAGGCAACAGATATTTTTTTTCGGTTTTTCTTTTATACAGTTGACACAATTTTTACAAAATGGAGCTTCCAAATTGTCCAGATTTAAGTCTGGGTGAAATTTTTCATACAGGTTTTCGATTTTTTCAATGTCTTGGTAGTAAAAATCATTTCAAGTTTTGTTTTGTTTTTTTTTTTAAATTTGTAATTGAACCTTTTGATGAATTTTTACGATAGAAATTTCAAATAAAAGAGTCCAATTGGATGAAATTTAACCCAAATTATTGAAATGGCCACGAAACCGGCCAGATTTTAGTTTGTGCGAAATATACAAGGTGAATATAAACCAAGCGTTTTTTTTTTTAATTATTTGCCCCCAGAAAAATAATTAATATAAATTAAAGAAATGTGA
>NW_025401050.1:9746404-9749310 GCF_015345945.1 Tribolium madens
TACTTTATCATTTATCAATTAATTTTTTCAAAAAATACTTTAAACAAAAAACGTTTGGTTCCATACTTTTTATTCACCTGGTATAGTGAATATTAAAAAAATATTGTTTTTGCTGTTTTTTTCTTTTTTTTTATTGTGTTTGATCAGTTGGCGATTTGACATACTCTGTAACAAATCTGTCCTTTTATAAAAAAATCAAAATTATGGATTTTAATCAAAAAATTTAAAATTGATGAGGCAAAAATTTAAATATTGCAAACAATAAATAAACAATAGATGTTTTTCTTTGACTTTTCTACTAACAAACCTTGCAAAGCGACATTTTGGCCTTAAAAACATTTAAAATGTTAAATTGTGTAAAATTAAAGAAAACAGTTTTTTTGTGTTAAGTAAAATCAATTTGGCAAACACAAAAACCCCAAAACCCGTTTTTCCACCTTTTGTACAAATATGGCTCTCAAATTGTCCAGATTTAAGTCTGTGTGAAATTCTTAATAGATTTAAAATTCAGATTTTTGTCTTTTTCAATGTCTTGGTAATGAAAATCAATTCAAATTTTCTTTTTTTTTATTTTTTCGTAATAAAACTCACATTACTGTGGCCACTAATTCCACCTGATCTAAGTCCATGTGAATATCCATGGGGGTTGCAAAATTTTTCCCGAATGTTCTATAATTGTTGCATCATATTTTATGAAATCCAAATACTGGAAATAGATTAGTCCAAGATGACTTGCAATTTTGTGTTATTAATCTTTTTAAAAATAAACATTTTGTTATTATAATATTGTGATAACTTGTGAATATTTAAAATTTCATGTTGGGGCATTTCTGTGATGCATGATTTGTCAAATTGCATTTTATTTAATTGTTTATTCATTACAAAAATAATTATTGGAAAAATGGTACTTGCGATAAGCGAGGTACTACTATTATGGTCAAATTTATTGAGATTAAACAAGTTGTAATGATAAGATTACACTGATAAGAGCAATTTAGAAATTAACTTGAATCTTTATATAACCTGATGTGATCTTCTCCCACTTCCATAACAAAGCACGATGCTAACAAAAGTGGTACTCTTTGTTTCAATTTCCGGTAAGTTTCGATTTATTCAAAATTTTGGTAAAAAACGTGTCAAAAGTGTGTTTTTGTGTGAATCCACCTTTGGTGACCACCCCATTGGGCAAAATCCAGGGTTACATCTCAACATCCCATGATGGGCGAAAATTTTCGGCTTTCGAAGGTATCCCTTTTGCAAAACCCCCAGTGGGTACCCGACGATTTGAAGTAAGTACCAAAAAGTCAAAAACAAGTTAAAACACCCAAAACAGGAACCTGAACCTGTGGAACCATGGCATGGTACCTGGGACGCTAAATACCTCACAAGTTGCACTCAAACGTCCATGACCCAGCCGAACATCACTGAAGGTCAATGGTACTCAAATCGTGTCTATAAATAACCCATTGTTCGTGTAGGTGATGAGGATTGCCTACATATCAATGTTTATGTACCACGGGAGGTACCAAATCCTGATGAAGGGTTAGATGTGGTGGTACATATCCATGGAGGGGCTTTTATGTATGGTAGTGGTCATGTGTACGCTCGCCCAGATTTTTTAATGGATCGTGACTTGATTTTTGTCACTTTCAATTACCGTTTGGGGGTATTAGGGTTCCTGAGTACCGAGGATGAAGTGGTACCTGGAAATATGGGTTTGAAGGATCAAGTCATGGCTTTGAAATGGGTTCAAAATAATATTGCCAGTTTTGGTGGGAACCCAAAGAGTGTGACTTTGACTGGTCTCTCAGCTGGTGGTTCCAGTGTCCATTTTCATTATTTTTCACCTTTGAGTAAGGGGTTGTTCCATCGAGGGTTCTCTCAGAGTGGTACCGCGACTAATTGTTGGTCTTTGCAAGAAGATGGTTTAGCAAAAGCGAAACTGTTGGGGGGTTCTTTGGGTTGTCCTGTTGGTACCACTCGTGAGTTGGTTCAGTGTCTTAAAGAGAGACCCTCGGAACAAATTTTGAGTAAAGTTGGGATGTTTTTTGAGTATTTGTTTCTACCAATTGCACCTTTTGCACCGGTTGTGGAGAAAAAAGGGACAAAACCATTTTTGAGTGACTTTCCTTATAACCTCCTCAAGGCTGGGAAAGTTCAAGATGTGCCATGGATTTCCTCAAATACTGCCCACGAAGGGATTTTTCCAGCAATTTGTATGGTAGTACCTTTTTAGGGAAATTTTTTGATTAACGTTTTTCCAGTTACGAAAAACGATTTGGACAATATTAACAACAACTGGAAATCTTTAGCACCCACATTTTTTGATTTTATTTATACTCTTCCTAAAACTAAACATGAAAGTGTCTCTGAGAAAATCCTTGAGTACTAYTTGGGCAAAAACCAGAAATTGACCCAAGAAAATTTTGATAAACTTGTCAAACTGTTCAGTGATCGAATTTTCCTCATTGATGCTGAAAGTAGTACCAAACTACAAGCCAAAAGTACCAAATCACCAGTCTTTTACTACCTCTTTACTTATTTAGGAGATTTGAATCAGATGAAAGGTACCACCAAAGCAAATTTTTTTTCAAAATTTTGATTCGAAATTCTAGTTGTTGGTCATGGTGACGATGGCAAGTACTTCTTTGGTAGTATTTTTGTACCAAGACCTTTGACCGAAAACGAGTTGAAAATGAAGGATATTATGTTGGACATGTTGGTCTCTTATGCCAAAACTGGGTACTACAATGGATAAGTTGAAAAAAAATAATTTTGGGGTTTTTAGGACTCCGGTGATAAAAGGGGCCGAATGGAGGCCAACTCAAGGAGACCAATTGACATATCTTGAGATTGGAGGGTTTGAAGATGGGGAAAAAAAGGTCAAAACGAGTGATAACCTTACC
>NW_025401050.1:9751360-9762509 GCF_015345945.1 Tribolium madens
AATGGAGGCCAACTCAAGGAGACCAATTGACATATCTTGAGATTGGAGGGTTTGAAGATGGGGAAAAAAAGGTCAAAACGAGTGATAACCTTACCGGGGCTAGGGACTTTTGGAATTCCTTAGGGTTGACAGATACTGAMAATTTTGGTACTACCAAAGACGAATTGTAATAGTTTTTCAATAAAAAATTATTTTCAATTTTTGATTTTTATTTTTGAACCAAATTAGAGTACTTGAAAAAGTATTTAATCTAATTATCGCAAAAGAGCCGACTCATCTTATGTAATAATTATCAATTGGATAAGATTGCAATGATTCAGAAATAAACAACCGTGACACAATAATTACACAATATTATGATGTTACCACATTTACTTCTTCTCTTATTTATTTCTCGTAAGTACCAATAATTTTGCAAATTTTTGTCTAAAAAAATTAAAAGTGAGTCAGTGTGTTGACCCGCCGCTGGTACAGACCCCTTTGGGTACAATCCGTGGCTACACCAAAACGTCCCATGATGGTCGAAACTTTGCCGCTTTTGAAGGTATCCCATTTGCAAAACCACCAATTGGCCAAAAACGCTTTGAAGTGAGTACCAAATAACTCAAATCGAGTTAAAACACCRAAATTTAGGCACCTGAACCTATAGACCCATGGCGTGGTACCTGGGAGGCCACACATCTCATAACTTGTGCTCAAACATCCATGACTGAACCAAATGTAACCGCAGGTYAGTYCTAGACATRTTTGTACCAAAAARTCAAAAATTTTGGCRTAGGTTCYGAGGATTGTCTCTATATCAATGTTTATGTACCAAGAGAAGTACCAAATCCKKYYGAGAAACTTGAYGTRGTGGTACATATCCATGGAGGGGCTTATATGTATTGCAGTGGTCACTTTTATGCCAAACCTGAKTTTWTAATGGATCGCGATTTRATTTTTGTCACTTTTAATTATCGTTTAGGAGTTTTGGGTTTTTTGAGTACTGAGGATGAGGTGGTACCTGGAAATATGGGTTTGAGGGATCAAGTCATGGCTTTGCAATGGCTACAAAACAATATTGCAAGTTTTGGGGAGAACCCAAATTCCGTTACTTTGACTGGTTTCTCAGCTGGTGGTTCCAGTGTCCATTTTCATTATTTGTCACCTTTGAGTAAAGGTTTGTTCCATCGAGGGTTCTCTCAGAGTGGTACYGCGACYAATTGTTGGTCYTTGCAAGAAGATGGTTTAGCAAAAGCGAAACTTTTGGGTGGTTCTTTAGGGTGTCCTRTTGGTACCACTCCTGAGTTGGYTCAATGTCTTAAAGAGAAACCCTTAGAGCAGATTTTGAGTAAAATTGAAATGTTTTTCAAGTACAAGGCTTTGCCWTTTGCCCCTTTTGCTCCAGTTGTAGAGAAAAAAGGGCCAAATCCCTTTTTGAGTGACTTTCCTTATAACCTTCTAAAGGCTGGAAAAGTCTTAGATGTGCCATGGATATCGTCAAATACTGCCCATGAAGGGACATTTCCATCATCATGTATGGAACTTGTGGTTTTTAGAAAAAAAAATTATTAAAAATTTTCTAGTAATGCTCAATGATTTGGACAACATCAATAACGATTGGAAATCTCTAGCACCCACATTTTTTGAGTTTATTTATACTCTTCCCAAAGTTAAACATGAAAGTGTTTCCGAAAAAATCATTGAGTACTACTTGGGTAAAAACCAGAAATTAACCCAGGAAAATTTTGACAAATTCATCAAAATGTTCAGTGACCGAATTTTCGTCATAGATTCTGAAAGTGGTACCAAACTCCAAGCCAAAATTACCAAATCACCAGTTTATTACTACCTCTTTACTTATTTAGGAGATTTGAATCAGATGAAAGGTACCACCAAAGCAAATTTTGGTCAAAATTTTGATTCCAAATTCTAGTTGTTGGTCATGGTGACGATGCTAAATACTTTTTTGGTAGTGTTTTTGTACCAAGACCTTTGACTGAAAACGAGTTGAAAATGAAGGATATTATGTTGGACATGTTGGTTTCTTATGCCAAAACTGGGTACTAGAATCGATAAGTTGGGGGAAAAAATAATTTTGGTGGTTTTAGGACTCCAGTGATGAAAGGGGCCGAATGGAGGCCAACTCAAGGAGACCAATTGACATATCTTGACATTGGAGGGTTTGAAGATGGGGAAATAAAGGTCAAAACGAGTGGTGACCTCACCGGGGCTAGGGACTTTTGGAATTCCTTAGAGTTGACAGATACTGAAAATTTTGGTACTACCAAAGACGAATTGTAGAGTTGTAGAAAAAATCAAGGATTCGTAACGTGACATTTATTGTAAAACAATGTTATAAATAAACCTTAAGTGAACATCAATAAAGCAATATCACTTGATCTAAGTGTAAATATCTCTATCTGATGCATAAAATAATAACAAGGTTAAAGGTATTGTATTGAAAGGCACTCCTATCTCAAGTCTTGTTTATAGAAAGGGGTTAAACGCACGAACACGTCATTTAGTCCTACCACAGAAGATTTGTTAGATAATGGAAGAACAAATATCGATATGGTGTGACTTTTCTATTTGGCTAATGACTAGATGCTTATCTATAAATATCCTAAAAGCTGAAAATTGCAACTGGATGATGATTTTTTGAAAGATTACAATGGCAATGTATTTGTTGTTAGCTCAGTTGTGTGGTGGTGTTGTTTGGTTGCAATTTTCATAGTACCCGGATCGTAGTGTGCGTTGACTGGTGCTAAATCTTCTCGACGTAGTTTCCGGGGAAAGTACCAAAGGCTCCGGTACGATCACTGGAACCCACGTACCACCCATCGTCGCATTTTTCCAACACGTAGACAGTGTCGCCTTCAAGAAGCTCGAGCTCGTCGTCGTTTTGCGGGAGGTACTTGTACAAAGCGCGGTAGCTGAAAAAGAAAAAAATCGGTAGAAAATAGATTCTAAAACAAAATCTAGAAATATGGCTTCAAAATTTAAAAAATGGATAAATCTAGAAAATAAATTCTAAAATCACATCTAGAAACAATGCTTCAAAATTAAGATGTCTAGTTGAAAAAAGGGAAAAAATCTAAAAGACTGGCCATAGAATGTAGATTCTAGAACCAAATATATAACGCTCTAAAGGTGAAATGTCTAGTTGGAAAAAAGGAAAAATCTAGAAGACTAACCATAGAAAATAGAAATAATGCTTTAGAATTAAGATTTTTAGCTTAAAAAAGAGAAAAATCTAGAAGGCGGGTCATAGAATACAGAAATATCGCTTTGAAATCAAAATATCTAGTTAAAAAAGATCTAGAATGGTGGCCACAAAAGACAGAACAATTTTAAAATCCAATCTAGAAATATCGGTTCAAAATTAAGATGTCTAGTTGAAAAAAGGGAATAATCTAGAAGTAAAAATTATAAAAAAAACAAGTAGATTTTAGAATTAAATCTAGGAAAAACGCTCCAAAAATAAGATGTCTAGCAAAAAATCTAGAAAGAACAAATTCTCGAATCATATTTAAAAACAACGCTTCAAAATTAAGATGTCTAGCTGAAAAAAGAAAAAAAATATGAAAGAATGTAAATTCTAGAATCCAATCTAAAATTATAATGATATAAAGTTAAGATATCTACTTGGAAAAAAGAAGAAATCTAGAAGACTAGCCACAGAAAATAGAAATAATGCTTCAGAATTTTGATTTCTAGTTTGAAAAAAGGATAAATTTAAAAGGCTGGTCATAGAAGAGAAATATCACATTAAAATTAAAATGTCCTAAGAGAAATCTAGAAGAATAGCCATAGAAGACAGATTGATTTTAAAATTAAATCCAGAAATACCGCTTCAAAATTCAGATGTCTAGTTGAAAAAAGGGAATAATCTAGAAGGAAAAATTATAGAAAAAACAAGTAGATTCTAGAATAAAATCAAGAAAAAACGCTCCAAAAATAAGATGTCTAGCAAAAAAATCTAGAAGAAGAATACTAGAATCATATTAAAAACAACTCTTCAAAATTAAGATATCTAGCTAAAAAAAGAAAAATAATCTAAAAGACTGACCATAGAATGTAAATTCTAGAATACAATCCAAAATTATAACGCTATAAAGTTAAGATATCTAGTTGGAGAAAAAAAAATCTAGAAGACTAGCCATAGAAAATAGAAATAATGCTTCAGAATTAAGATTTCTAGCTTAAAAAAAAGAAAAACATAGAAGGCGGGTTATAGAATCCAGAAATATTGCTTTGAAATTAAAATGTTTAGTTATAAAAAGATCTAGAATGGTGGCCACAGAAGACAGAACAATTTTAAAATCCAATCTAGAAATATCGGTTCAAAATTAAGATGTCTACTTGAAAAAAGGGAATAATCTAAAAGAAAAATTGTAGGAAAAAAAGTAGATTCTCCAAAAATAAGATGTCTAGCTGAAAAAAAGGAAAAAATCTAAAAGACTAGCCATAGAATATAGATTCTATGTCAAGTCTAGAAATATCGCTTCAAAATTAAGATGTCTAATTAAAAAAAGGGAATAATCTAAAAAGAAAATTGATAGAAGAAACGAGTAAATTCTAGAATAAAATCTAAGAAAAACGCTCCAAAAATTAAGATGTCTAGCAAAAAAAATCTAGAAAGTAAACTCTAATATCATATTTAAAACAACTGTTCAAAATTAACATGTCTAGTTAAAAAAAAAAGAGACAAAATCTAAAAAACTAGCCATAAAATATAGATTCTAAATCCAAATCTAGGAAAATAACGCAATAAACTTGAGATGTCTACTTGGAAAAAAAATCTAGCAAACTGGTGATGATATAAAATAGAAATATTGCTTCAGAATTAAGATTTCTATTTTGAAAAAGGATAAACTAAAAGACTGGTCATAGAATATAGCAATGTTGCTTTAAAATTAAAATGCCTAGCTAAAAAAATCTAGAAGGGTGGCCACAGAAGACAGGTTAATTTTAAAATCCAATCTAGAAATATTGCCTCAAAATTAGGTTGTCTAATTAGAAAAAGGGAATAGTCTAGAAGGAAAATTTATAGAAAAAACAAGTAGATTCTAGAATAAAATATAGGAAAATTTTCCAAAAATAATATGTCTAGCAAAAAATCTAGAAGGCTGACTGTAAAGAACAAATTCTAGAATCATACTTAAAGACAACGCTTCAAAATTTAGATGTCTAGCTGAAAAAAGAAAAAAAATCTGAAAGAATGTAAATTCTAGAATCCAATCTAAAATTATAATGATATAAAGTAAAGATATCTAGTTGGAAAAAAAGGAAAAATCTAGAAGACCAGCCATAGAAAATAAAAAGAATGCATCAGAATTAAGATTTCTAGTTTGAAAAAAGGATAAATCTGAAAGGCTGGTCGTAAAAGAGAAATATCACCTTAAAATTAAAATGTCCTAAGAGAAATCTAGAAAAACAGCCATAGAAGACAGATTGATTTTAAAATTAAATCCAGAAATATCGCTTCAAAATTAAGATGTCTAGTTGAAAATAGGGAATAATCTAAAATAAAAAAATATAGAAAAAGCAAGTAGATTCTAGAATAAAATCTAGGAAAAACGCTTCAAAAATAAGATGTCTAGCAAAAAAAAAGAACAAATTCTAGAATCATATTAAAAACAACTCATCAAAATTAAAATGTTTAGCTAAAAAAAGAAAAAAAAATCTAAAAGACTGACCATAGAATGTAAATTCTAGAATCCAATCTAGAATTATAACGGTATAAAGTTAAGATATCTAGTTGGAAAAAAAAATCTCGAAGACTAGCCATAGAAAATAGAAATAATGCTACAGAATTAAGATTTCTTGTTTAAAAAAAGGATAAATCTAAAAGGCTGGTTATAGAATATAGAGATATCGCTTTAAAATTAAAATGTCTAGCTAAAAAAATCTAGAAAATAGGCTATAGAAAACGATTGATTTTAAGATCAAATTAAGAAAGATCGGTTTAAAATTACGATGTTTACTCGAAAACAGGAAAAATCCTAGAAGAAACGAGTAAATTCTAGAACAAAATCTAGGAAAAACGTTTCAAAAATAAGATGTCTAACAAAAAAATCTATCACATATAGAAATATCGTTTCAAAATTCAGATGTCTAGCTAGAAACAAAAAAAAATCCAAAAGGTTGGTTGTAGAAGATAGATACCACACTTTAGAACTAAGATATATAGCTGAAAAAAGGAAAAAATTCGGAAAAACAAAATCATAGTTTATAGACTCTAGAATTAGATTCTCAAAGTTTTCTAACAGGAAAAAATCTAGAAGAGGAGTCTAGAAGATAGATTAGAAAAATGTATCTTCTATTAGCAGTCTTCTAGAAAAAATCTAGAAGAGGAGTCTAGAAGATAGATTAGAAAAATGTATCTTCTATTAGCAGTCTTCTAGATTTTTTCTCCTTTATAGATTTTGAACATTTATAGAATCTATCTTCTATGACTAGTCTTGAGCGTTTCCCTTAGATCTGACTATAAATTAAATTTATACATGACATGCCTAGTTGGAAAAAAACTAAAAAACTGACCATAGAAGATAGATTCTAGAATCAAATCTAGAGAAACAACTAGAAGATTAAAATGTCTAGATCCAGATGTCTAGATCAAAATTCTAGATTTGTAAATTAAGAATTTGCAATCTAGATTGTAGATTCAGAAACTAGATACTTACGGTACTGGTTCCGACTGGGTCTCAATATGTAACGCCTGATTGACCGGACTTTTCCCCCCTCGATTTAGCGACCCATAACTACTAATTTGTACCGGTTTGGCATGATAACTGCTAGTCAATTGTTTCGAAGTCAAAGTGGGGGTATAACTATGACTCCCCATGGACTCCTTCCCCCCGGCAGACCCATTGAGGAGTAACGAATGGGCGGCTGGACTAGCCACTGGCTTGGTACTGGGAGGTGGAGGGTCACTAGGATCGATCAAAACCTCCACATATGACACCGGAAAAATGCCCTTGCGACCTCCGATTTTGCCCTCGAACCAATTATCATCAACTCTTCGCGTTATCACCACCAATTCGCCTTTGGCCAAAGAGAGTTCGAGGTGGGTTTGGGCCACAAAGTTGTACTTGGCACGAGCTTGGCCCTCGTGGGATTTGCGGGGGGTGGATTTTGCAGTGTCGTAAGGGACGATCTGTAGAAGAAAAAAATTCTGTTTTAGTGCTTCAAGTTTTTTCCCAACGAAGGGATTTTTGACTGATATCTTGAAAACTACTAATCGGATGTGAAAAATAAATACAGATTTCAATTCCTCAACTAATTTTAAGTCAAAAGCAGTAAAATTTGTGGTGTTTTAAACATCTATCTTGTCAAAAAAGATTTACAAATGTATTCAAATTTTGACCAATATCTCTAAAAATATTGGATGTAGATAAAAAATAAAAATAGATTCGAAATCCTCTGACAATTTTACGTAAGAAAAGTTAAAATTTTAAGTTCTAAAGCTGTTCATTTTGACGAAAAAAAAATCTTAAATGTGTTTCTGGCTGTTTCTAGTTTTTACCCCAACAAACTGAATTTTGACCGATATCTTAAAAACTACTTATCGCATGTAAAAAATTAATACAGATTTGAATTCCCTATTCAATTTTAAGTCAGAAACAGTGAAATAAGTAATGTTTCAGCAATTTACTTTGACAAAAAAAATTATAAATGGATCGGTCACTTCGAATTCAAGTTTTACACTACTAAARGATCAAACTTTGACCAATATCTCAAAAAATATTGGTTGTACGTAAAAAATAAAAATAGATTCGAAATCCTCGGACAATTTTACATAAAAAAAAGTAAAATTTCAAGTCCTGAAGCAATTCACTTTGACGAAAAAAATTCTTAAATGTGTTTCTGGCTATTTCAAGTTTTTTCCCCAACAAACTGAATTTTGACTGATATCTTAAAACCTACTTATCGCATGTAAAAAATTAATACAGATTTGAAATCCCTATTCAATTTTAAGTCAGAAATAGTAAAATAAGTAATCTTTCAGCAATTTACCTTGACAAAAAAAATTATAAATGGATCGGTCAATTCGAATTCAAGTTTTACACTACTAAAGGATCAAACTTTGACCAATATCTCAAAAAATATTGGTTGTACATAAAAAATAAAAACAGATTCGGAATCCTCTGACAATTTTACATAAGAAAAAGTAAAATTTCAAGTCCTGAAGCTGTTCACTTTGACGAAAAAAAATCTTAAATGTGTTTCAGGCTGTTTCAAGTTTCTACCCCAACAAACTGAATTTTGACCGRTATCTTAAAAACCACTTATCACATGTAAAAAATTAATACAAATTTGAATTCTTTATTGAATTTTAAGTCAGAAATAGTAAAATAAGTAATCTTTCAGCAATTTACCTTGACAAAAAAAATTATAAATGGATCGGTCAATTCGAATTCAAGTTTTACACTACTAAAGGATCAAACTTTGACCAATATCTCAAAAAATATTGGTTGTACATAAAAAATAAAAACAGATTCGGAATCCTCTGACAATTTTACATAAGAAAAAGTAAAATTTCAAGTCCCGAAGCTGTTCACTTTGACGAAAAAAAATCTTAAATGTGTTTCAGGCTGTTTCAAGTTTCTACCCCAACAAACTGAATTTTGACCGATATCTTAAAAACCACTTATCACATGTAAAAAATTAATACAAATTTGAATTCCTTATTGAATTTTAAGTCAGAAACAGTAAAATAAGTAATGTTTCAGCAATTTACCTTGACAAAAAAAATTATAAATGGATCGGTCAATTCCAATTCAAGTTTTACACTACTAAAGGATCAAACTTTGACCAATATCTCAAAAAATATTGGTTGTACGTAAAAAATAAAAACAGATTCGGAATCCTCTGACAATTTTACATAAGAAAAAGTAAAATTTCAAGTCCYGAAGCTGTTCACTTTGACGAAAAAAAATCTTAAATGTGTTTCTGGCTGTTTCAAGTTTTTTCCCCAACAAACTGAATTTTGACCGATATCTTAAAAACTACTTATCGCATGTAAAAAATTAATACAGATTTGAAATCCCTATTCAATTTTAAGTCAGAAATAGTAAAATAAGTAATCTTTCAGCAATTTACCTTGACAAAAAAAATTATAAATGGATCGGTCAATTCGAATTCAAGTTTTACACTACTAAAGGATCAAACTTTGACCAATATCTCAAAAAATATTGGTTGTACATAAAAAATAAAAACAGATTCGGAATCCTCTGACAATTTTACATAAGAAAAAGTAAAATTTCAAGTCCCGAAGCTGTTCACTTTGACGAAAAAAAATCTTAAATGTGTTTCAGGCTGTTTCAAGTTTCTACCCCAACAAACTGAATTTTGACCGATATCTTAAAAACCACTTATCACATGTAAAAAATTAATACAAATTTGAATTCCTTATTGAATTTTAAGTCAGAAACAGTAAAATAAGTAATGTTTCAGCAATTTACCTTGACAAAAAAAAATATAAATGGATCGGTCACTTCCAATTCAAGTTTTACACTACTAGGATCAAATTTTGAGCAATATCTCAAAAAATATTGGTGGTACGTAAAAAATAAAAACAGATTCGGAATCCTCTGACAATTTTACATAAGAAAAGTTAAAATTTCAAGTCTTGAAGCTGTTCATTTTAACGAAAACAAATTCTTAAATGTGTTTCTGGCTGTTTCTAGTATTTACCCCAACAAACAGAATTTTGACCGATATCTTAAAAACTACTTATTACAACTAAAAAATAAAAACAGACTTGAATTCCTTAGTCAATTTTAAGTCATAAACAAAAAAATTATAGTGTTGCAGCGTTCTACCTTGATAAAAAAAATACAAATATATCTCTGACTTCATATTAAAGTTTAACACTAACGGATCAAACTTTGACCATTATCTCAAAAACTATTTGATGTACATAAAAAATAAAACAGATTCAAAATCCTTTGATAATTTTACATCCAAAATGTTAAAATTTCAGCTCCTGAAGCTGTTGACTTTGGCGAGAAAAATTCTTAAAAGTTTTTGTCCCAACAAATTGAATTTTGACCCATATTTTAAAAAGTACCTATTGCAAGTAAAAACAAAATTCAGATTTGAATTTCTTATTCATTTTTAAGTCAGAAACAGTAAAATTTCTAGTGTTTTAAAAATCTACCTTAAAAAAAATTACAAATATACTCGTATCTCCTTCTTATTCAAGTTTATCAAATCTTGACCAATATCTCAAAAAATATTGGTTGCAGATAAAAAATAAAAACAGATTCAAAATCCTCTGACAATTTTACATAAGAAAAATTAAAATTTCAAGTCCTGAAACCGTTGACTTTGACGAAAAAAATTCTTGAAAGTGCTTCTAACTGCTTTAAGTTTTTTCCCCAATGAACTATATTTTGACCGATATCTTAAAAACTACTTATTACAACTAAAAAATAACAACAGATTTAAATTCCTTGAACAATCCCACATACGAAAAACTAAAATTATCAACAATGTTTCTTTTTTGATATTTTCTTCTTTTCTTTCCTATTGTTATTATTTCGTTTTTTTTTTCTTAAACTTTCGCTGTTGGCCCACTAACCTCGACATAGTTGACTGGGAAAAGCCCGACCATGGCATTCAACTCTCCTTCGTACCAGTTTTTGTCGACTTGTCGTCGAACGTAGATGAGGTCCCCCTTGCGGAAGGTCAGTTCTCGGGCTGATTGACCCACGAAATTGTACAAAGCTCGAGCCATGAGTCGCGGTTCGGGTGACTTGGGTCGGGGTTTAACAGGGGGTGAGAGACCGCCGTCAAAGTCGTCGTATCGGTTGAGGGGGATGGGGGATTTTTGCGAGGGGATGAAGTTGTCGGTGTGGCGGCGGTTATTCATGTCTTGGAGCTCCTAAAATAGCACAAATATTAGAAAAAAAAATAATAAAAACAATAAAAAAACTGTTAGAAGAGGAGAAAGTTATGAAAACGAAGGATTTCTAATCGCAACATTTTTTCATTTTCACAATTCCAGATTTTTTCTGAAATCATAAAATTCGGTATTTTAGAATCTTCCAGTTTCAAATTTTTAAAAAAATCTAGAAAAAAAAGTTATAGAAGAAATGAGTAGATTCTAAAATAAGATTTAAAAGAAACGTATCAAAATTAAGATGTCTAGCTGAAAAAT
>NW_025401050.1:9765915-9768038 GCF_015345945.1 Tribolium madens
CAGATTTTTTTCTGAAATCATAAAATTCGATATTTTAGAATCTTCCAGTTTCAAATCTTTAAAAACGCAAATTAGATGAATTAAATATTAATTGCTTGCAAAAATCTGCATTAATTAACCTTGAGTTTTAATTACTGTTAATACTTGCCTTTAGTTTAAGCATTAAAAAATCGCCACTCATTTTTTTTTTTTCATTTCTCCTCTACTTACTTGCAAGGACTTGCTAACCTGAAGATATTTTCGTCGCCTTTCTTCCTGGTAGATTTTCTTCATGGCTTCTGCTTGTCGATGAGCGAGTTCGTCTTCGCTCAAATACTCTTTGATTTCCTGTCTTACTGGTGTTTTGTAATGGATTGTCACTTCGTTTTCCACATATTTTCTTGGAGATTCTGGAAATTTGAAGACGAGTTAGTGGTAGAATTGCAACATTCAACCGTTATTAATGAGACATTTCGAGGTCAAGTGAATTCTTCGGCGTAGTTGTGCCATTAGCATTCGATTCGATGGTGTATTGTGTGAAAATTGAGGTTTTATGCGATTCGCACGAGACTAATTTGAGGAAAATAGAAAAAAATGCATAAAATTTTAATAAAATTACAAATTAGAGATAGAAATCAAAAATTTATATTCTAGGAATAAAAATATTTGTTGCTAAAAACTAAGTCTAGTTTAGAATCTTTGATAATCTAGGATTCTAAAACTAATCAAAAAAATTTAAATTCTAGAACCAAAAGTTCTGAATCTGAGCACAAAATGGAGAAAACTAGAATTAATATGTGTCCCAATCATAGAATTCTGGTCGTTTCAAAAATTAAAGGCTGGCCATAAAAAATAATTTCTAGAATCACATCTAGAACCAAAAGTTCTAAATCTAGAAATAAAAGCACGTCATAGAATTCTGGTCGTTTCAAAAATTGAAGGCTGGCCATGAAAAAATTCTAGAATCACATCTAAAAACAACACTTTAAAATTAAAATGTCTAGCTGAAAAAAGATAAACAATCTAAAAAACTGGCCACAGAATGAAGATTCTAGAACCAAATCTAAAAAAATAGAATAACTAAATAAATAAAAAAAATTAAAAGGATAGTCATAGAATACAAATTTTAAAATCAAGTGTGAAAATATCGCGATGTTTTAATTGAAAAAAATGAAACAATCTAGAAGGAAAAATCATAAAAGAAACGAGTAAATTCTAGAATAAAATCTAAGAAAAACAAGATGTCTAACTGAAAAAAAATCTAGAAGGCTGACTATAAATAATAAAAATTTGTTGCTAAAAACTAATTCTAGTTTAGAATCTTTAATTTTAAAATTCTAGAATTCTAAAACCAGTCAAATATTTTCTAGATTCTAAAACCAAAAGTTCTAAATCTAGAAACAGGAGCACATCATAGAATTCTGGTCGTTTAAAAAAAATCTGGGCTGGCCATAAAAAAAATCTAGAATCACATCTAGAAACAACGCTTTAAAATTAAAATGTCTAACTGAAAAAAGAAAAAAAATCTAAAAAAAACTAGCCATAAAATGAGGATTCTAGAATCAAATCTAAAAAAATTGAATAACTAAAAAAATAAAAAAAATTAAAAGGACAGCCATAAAATACAAATGTTTAAATCAAGTGTGAAAATATGGCTTCAGAATTAAAATGTTTTAGTTGAAAAAATAAAAAACTTTAGACGGAAAAATCGTGAAAAAAACAAGTAGATTCTAGAATAAAATCTGAGAAAAACGCTTCAAAAGCTGAAAAAAAATCTAGAATAAATACTTATTGCTAAAAATTAATTCTAGTTTAGAATCTTTAAAATTCTAGAATTCTACAACAATTCAAAAATTATTTTTATTTTAGAATCAAAAACTCTGAATTTAGAAGCAAGAGCACAAAATGCAGAAAACTATAATTAATAAGTGTCACAATCAAATAGAATTCTGGGTATTTCAAAAATTGTTAAAATCACAAGCTTTCTAAATTCTAGAATCAAAACTTCTGAATTTAGAAACAAAATGCAATTCCCTAATCAAAAAGTTAATTAAAATAGAAATTTAATATTTGAAATATTTTCTCAATTTAAATAATTATAAAATTATATCAGTAGCTAAAATTTTATATTTTGAGCTGTTTCT
>NW_025401050.1:9768358-9771024 GCF_015345945.1 Tribolium madens
CTACTAGATTCTAGAATCAAATCTAGAAATTCATCAATAAAAAAATTTATATTAAAAATATAATTCCAGAATTATTTATTATAAAACTATAATTCTAAAGTCGTTTAAAAACCTATCACAATCAAAATCTAGGTTCTTCTAGATTCAAAAACGGAACTTCTAAATCCATAATTATTTAATTGAAAATTTAAGAAAGTAAAAATTTCTGTTCCAGAGTAATCAAACTTCTAGTCTCTTCTTATTTTCATATCTAAAATTCTCATTTTATAAAGCTAATACACCTTCTAAAAATCTAGAATTTAAGCTGTTTCTAGAAAAGAAATGAGCTTAAAAAAATTAAAATAAAAAAATAAGTACATAATTGAAATTATAGAATTTCAACTGTTAGAATCAAGGCTTCTAAATCTAGAAAGTTTAATAAAATAAAAATGTCGTATTCAAAATAATTGGAGGTCTAGAAGATTTTTCTGAAATTTGAATGTTATAGAAACTAAGTTCATATAGTTTGTAAAGTTTGTGGATATTTTTTTAAAGACGAGTTTAAAAAGTGCTAACTGAAAATCTGTACTCCAAAAATAATTAGAATGTAAAATATATAGAAGCAATTACAGATTTCTAGCCGTTTCTAGAATTGTGTAAAAATTTATAATAATCAACTTGTGTTTCTTAGATTCTAGGACCAAAAATTCAATAATACAAATTCCAGAAATAAGACATTTAGAAGCAGATGTCTGAATAACGCTTAGAAATAGATTTTATTGGCAAATTTCTAAAATCCAAATAAATTATTTCCCTTCAGAAATCGGGAATGATCTCTAACTACATAGCTAGAGATTTAGAATTAAAAATTTTTGATTCTAGAATTATAAAATAACAAAAATTAGGCTTTTTTAAGTAAGTGTTAAATTATTAGATAATACATTTAATTTTTATTAATTCTAGATATGATATCAGTTATTTCAGAATCTAAGATCGTAAGTCGATAATTTGAATTAACAATAAAAAAATGTGATACAAAAATCATAATAAAAATTATAATCGAGTTGGAATTTAAAGCAAAATAAATGAATTATTTTACCTAAAACGCAGGTTTTAGAAGCCATCCTGTATATTAAACAAATTAACCGCAAGCGCAGCGAAATAAGTGGAACAAATAACACTCAACCGACACATTGACCGTCTTTTATTTTAATTTCTCTTTGCACTTTTCACAAAAATGTGTGAAAAAAAATCACTTGACTTAAGTAAACTTAGTGAATAGATTACGTAAGTGTGTATTTTTCCCAAGTCAAGGCAACCAACATGAAATTATTAACAAATAACGTAAATAGTTTTCGATTAAGTCATACCCAACATCGTATTTCCGTTCCACTCACTATTTACAAACTGTCACCGTATGACCGCAATTGCCGTCTTTAGCAAATCCCCACTGACCATGAGAGATGGTCGAGGACCGGAAGACGGCAAGTGGATACAACCCATATGGTAGTAGTGTAAAATTGGAGCCTCGGGCTGTAAAACCACTTTTACCGCATTTTTGGCGAAAGCAAAATCGACTAACTGTACGGAATGGGGCCGTAAACCAGCGGGAAGTTGGCAATAGTGTGGCGAAATAGGGCCTTTTCCTCCCTGGTGGCATCCGGGGGCTTTTTCCGCAATTGTACCACGTCCATCACGAGCACTGATAACGTATCAACTGATCGATTTAGCACGATTTGGGTCAAGTGGTAGTGGTGGAAATCGCAAATTTTGGCGAGGGCCTTTTTTGGAAAATCGAACACAAAAATGCACATTTCGCGTTTTTTATTTTTTTTATTATTTTCTGTTTTTTATTATTTATTTTTATTTTTTCTAGACCTCTTGGTGCAAATTAAATTAGAAATCTATAAATGTAACGTTAATGCATATTTTGATACTTATTTAAATTTTGATTTGGAGTTCTAGAATTGCTAGAATTGCTAGATTTTTTAAATAAAATGCAGATTTTGATACTTATATAAATTTTAATTTGGTGTTCTAGAATTGCTAGAATCGAATATTCAAGGATCCAGAATATAAACTAAAAAAAGATTACATTAGAAATATAGAAATGTAAGGTCCTAAAATGTCTAAGAAAACTAGTACCTTGACTTTTTAATTTTTTAAATTCTGATTTATGTTTCTAGAATGGCTAAAATCGAATCGAATTTTTAAATCTAAAATTTAAACTAAAGAAAGCTTAACTTCGAAATCTAGAAATATAACGTTTCAAAATGTCTAAAAAACTAGTACCTTGCTGTAGATTTTTTAAATAAAATACATATTTCGACACTTTGAATTTTCTAAAATTTTGATTTGCAGTTTTAGAATTTCTAAAATCTAATTCCAAAATCCAGAATTTAAACTAAAAGAAGATTACATTAGAAATCTAAAAATGTAAGGTTTTAAAATATTTAAAAAACTAGTACCTTGCTGTAGACTTTTTAAATAAAATCCATATTTCGGCTCTTAATTTTTTTTTATTTTGATTTATGATTTTCGAATTGCTAGAATCGAATCGAATTTTAGAATCCAAAATTTAAAATAAAAAAGCCTAAATTCCATATTTAGAAATGTAACGTTTCAAAATGTCTAAAAAACTATTACCTTACTGTAAATTTTTTAAATAAAATGCATATTTTGCTACT
>NW_025401050.1:9771294-9778996 GCF_015345945.1 Tribolium madens
GTAGTTTTAGAATTTCTAAAATCTAAGTCTAAAATCCAGAGTTTAAACTAAAAGAAGATTACATTAGAAATCTAGAACGGTAAGGTCTTAAAATATCTAAAACAATTAGTACCTTGCTGTAGACTTTTTCAATAAAATGCATATTTCAACACTTAATTTTTTTTTCAATCTTGATTAATGATTCTAGAATTGTTAGAATCAAATCTAATTTTAGAATCCAAAATTTAAACTACAGAAAGCTTAAATTAGAAATCTAGAAATGTAACGTTTCAAAATGTCTAAAAACTAGTACCCTGCTCTAGATCTTTTAAATAAAATGCATATTTCGACACTTAGAATTTTCTAAAATTTTGATTTGTAGTTCTAAAATTGCTAAAATCTAATTCTATAATCCAAAATTTAAACTAAAAAAACATTACATTAGAAATCTAGAACGGTAAGGTCTTAAAATGTCTAAAACAATTAGTACCTTGCTGTAGACTTTTTCAATAAAATGCATATTTCGACACTTAATTTTTTTTAGATCTTCATTTATGATTCTAAAATTGTTAGAATCGAATCAAATTTTAGAATCCAAAATTTAAACTAAAAAAAACTTAAATTAGAAATCTAGAACTGTAACGTTTCAAAATGTCTAAAAAACTAGTACCCTGTTGTAGATTTTTTAAATAAAATGCATATTTTGACACTTCGAATTTTCTAAAATTTTGATTTGTAGTTCGAGAAATCTAATTCTAAATCTAATTCAAGAATACAGAATTCAAACTAAAAGAAGATTACATTAGAAATCTAGAAATGCAAGGTCTCGAAATGCCTAAAAGAACTAATACTTTGCTATAGATTTTTAAAATAAAATGCATATTTTGACACTTAGAATTGTTAAAATTTTGATTTTTAATTCTAGTATTGCTAAAATCTAATTCTAGAATCTAGATTTTAAAGTAAAGAAAGACTACATCAGAAATCAAAAAATGTATGACATCAAAATGTCTAAAAAACTAGTACCTTGCTGTAGACTAACTAAAATGTATATTTCCACACTTTTTTTTTTAGAATTTTGATTTGTAATTCTAGAATTGCTAGAATCAAATTCTAGAATCCAGAATTCAATCTATAAAGAAAGATTAAAGTAAAAATCTAGAAATGTAACGTTTCAAAATATCTAAAAACTAGCATCTTGCTGTAGACTTTTTAAATAAAATGCATATTTCCACACTTAGAATTTTTTAAAATTTTTATTTGTAATTTTACAATTGCTAGAATCGAACTTAGAATCCAGAATTTAAACGAAAGGTAAATTAAATTAGAAATCTTGAAATGTAAGGCCTCAAAATGTCTAAAAAACTAGTACCTTGATGTAGACTTCGCATATTTTGACTCAAAAATTTTAAAATTTTGATTTATAATTCTAGAATTGCTCGAAATAAACTATAGAATCCAGAATTTAAAGTAAAGAAAAATTACATCAGAAATCTAGAAATGTAACGCATCAGAAGGTTTTTGAATTTAAAATTCACACTGAAGCAAGATTAAAATAAAAATCTCGAAATGCCTAAAAACTAGTACCTAGTACCTAAAAAACTAGTACCTTGCTGTAGACTTCTTGGATGGTGTCCCTTGGGCGGTGGTACCGGCACCTCTGGTTCTACACGTAACAATTGAATAAACAAAACGAAAAACCGCATTTACAAGCATGCAAAAGCATTTGAACTATACCAAAAAACAAAACAAAAGTGTAGGTGGCTATCTATGTCGTGTGTGTGTGTGTCTTAAATTTAATACAACACCTTTAAACGAAACTGAGGGTCTTTGTGGGTTGGTCCACGATTTGTACCTTTGAGGGTCAAGCTGTCTCTTCACTTCTTCCTTTGCTTTTTTCGGGAGAGGAGAAACGGATTTGGGACGGGAACGAAGTACCAGAGAGGTGTCACGTGACCCTATGGTACCCTCAGGAGAGGAGAGTGACCTCGTGTTGTCCTCCGACCTCGGGTACCTATGAGCGATCCACGACGCGGCCAAATACGGCGCTATATCCCTCAATTCTTTGAGGTTGGGTGAGGAGGTGAACATTTGACCCAAAAGTGAGATATCGTGCGCACACGACTCAAATTTCCTCCTCAATTTCTCAACTTCTCCAATGGGACAACCGAGGATGTTTGCCAACTCTTCGGTACTACGGGTTTTCTCGTTTTGTTGTTTTCGCGAGTAGAGACTTGCGATTTTACTGATGATGTTGATGTGAGGCATGAAACGGTCCTCAGCTCGGAGAAAAGTCGGTGAGACTACACCGCGCCTCACTCGGCTTCTGCCTCGTCCGGGGTACTCATATTTACTCCTCAAAAACTCCACGTTTTCACCACATGGTGAGATTTTCCTCAAAGTGTACAAGTTTGAGTCGCTGCGACTGCGCCAAGGCTTGAGGAGAGTCAAACGAGGCGGATAAGTGTAGTCGGGATACTCAAACTTGTGCCTCAAACGCCGGACTTCGCCGGTTTTTACCTCAAAAAAAGGGGAAAGACTGCGACTGCGAGGAGTACCATCGGAGATTGAGGGACTTTTAGTCTCAAACCTCATCAATTCTTGCTCCCCAAACAACTCCTTCAGGTTCTGGTTCGATTGCGACTTGTAGGTTTTGAGGGTACTCTCAGGAGGCTCCTCCAAAGGCTTGTAAATCGTCGGGGAGTACTTCTCGCCGGCTGCGTTCTCAAAATACTCAACTTTTTTCTTGATTTCGTCGGTTTTGACCTCAATTACGGTTCTAGTGGAGTCATCGGTACCACTTTCGCTAGTTTTTGGTTCTGACTTTGCCCCTTTTGCTAAATCATTTTTGGGTAAACTGTCTGAATTTCGACGTACTGTCAACGTGGTACTGTATGTTTTTGGTTCTGATGGTACCTGAATCGAATAGTCTTGTACCTTTTGACCATAAATCTCTGTTAACTGATTTTTCAAAATATTAATTTGGTCATTTGAGAGACTAGACCAAATTCGGCTTCCGATAGCCCGAGTTAGGAGTTTTTCCTCGGATTCGACCAATTTTGGTACTTTGGTGACCCTCCCTTCGGATTGTGACCGACGTTCTACCATTTTATTGGCAAGACTTAAGACTGAGTCTCCTCGCCATAGAGGCTTATAAGTGTCCTTAAAAATTTCTGGTTTCTTCTCAAAAATCTTCAATTTTTCAAACTCTTCTTTGATGTTATCGACGGATTTTTCCTTGATTCTCAATCCTCGATCACACTCTTTCTTCCAACGGTACTTCTCGACTTCCTTTGGACTAAATAAGAACCCTTTTTCCTTGGCTTGTCTCAATTGGACTGCAAGGGACTCCAACTCCTTCTCGGCCCTTTCCCGCGTTCGGACTTCCTTCCATCTGTCAAAATCAATGATTTCGTCTTCGGTACGTCTCCGAGGAGTCCTAGACGCAGCCGTTTGTTCGAGAAGTCCAAACCGTTCAATGGCCGAGTAGAAATCATTCAAGTCCTTAAACCGACTACTCCTAGTCCTCAAGAGGTCACAGGACTCAATGGAACTAGTACTATGCGAAATGCTAGGGCAGGAGTAGAGAGAGACTTCTGGAATCACGGGTTGGGCCTTAAACTGCATGATTCTCCTCGAGGAGGGTGACCTTGGTACCACTTTGGGGGAGATTGGACGAGTTGTTTGCGAGAAAACTAGTTTTGGGGGGAGACTAGTACTCCGTTTTTCGGGTTTTTGGACTTCGAAAGTCACCGATTTGGGACTGGTTGAACGCGATCTTAACACCAAGTCCAAACTACGGAATTTCGAGTCGCTGACAGGTCTAGTGTGTTTCAAGTAGACTTTCATGGCGCTTATGGACGGCTCGGTGCGTTTTTGGACTTTCTCCACACGTGGGATTGGAGGCGAGTCCAAATCTCGGAGGAGTAGATTTTGGAAAAAATGGTTTTGGTCTTTGATTTTGGGTTTGGTGGTACCAGTTTTAGGTTTTGGGCGCCCAATTGTCGAAATTGTTATTTTTGGGTTAGTACCCTTGACTTTTTGACTTTTCAGGATTTGTTTCCCTTTGTCAGTGATGCCAACTTTGATTGGGATTGAGATGTTTTTGGTGGTACCATGACTATTTCGGGTTGAGGCTACCACAGCGTTGGTTTTTTTGTACATGGTACCACTCTTTTGTATTTCCACGGCCTTCTTGACCTCATTTGGGGACAACAAATCTGGGGGGTGTTTAATCGTGGTTTTGGTTTTGGGCAAAGTCAAGTCAAATTTCCTTTTTTCGGTACCAAAAGTCTTGGGTGGTACTTTGGACTTGGCCCGAATGGTGGTACGACTTTCCACCTTGCGGGTGCAAGTCTTGGGGTCTTTGCTCGTGGTAAGTGTTGAAACTAGTCGCGATTTGATCTCGGGTGAAGCACTTACGACTTTTGAAACTCTCATTTTGGGTTTGGTACCCAGTTTGCAGGTGATTTTGTCGCGGAGGTACTTCACATTGGTGTCACTGGTGGTGAAACACGTTTCGTGTCTCCGACTTGGGGATTTCTCGACTTTCATGGTCGAGATGAGTCTCAATGTGGAGTTGTTGCGGGAGGAGCGGCGTCGAGGGGGCGAGGGAGGTTTGGTTTGGGGGTGGATTGTGACGGGGTAGCAGAGAATTTCTCTTTGTGGTTTGATGGTTTTGTGTATGCGGATTCGAGTCAACGTTGGCGAGATCGGAAAGTATTCCATTTCCGGTTCGTCTGGAAAATCTTCCCGGTTAAAATTTTGGCCTCGGGGGGCGGAAAAGTGTACGAAACTGGAGGGTGTCAAGATAGTTCAAATACTTTAGACAAACCTTGGTCCAACACCGGGGTTAGGGGTGAGAGTAGAAAGCGTGCGTTACCTGATTAGTAGAAGGGCTCAAAAAGGGCTTACCTTTAGGGCGCTCGGGGGCGGGTTTGCGGAGCCCATGGAGGGGTATATCGCCCCCTTTTTGGATGATTTTGTAGGCCTCCTTTTGCTCGGAAGGGCTCAATTGAGTCGATTCGTCTCTGCGTCGGAAAACCAAAGTTGAGTCGCTCTCATATCCAGATTCCTTGAGAGCCCTTTGGGGGGAAAAAAGTCAAAATTTGGTTCAAGTCACACGATTGGTACTCACTGGTTGATGAAACTCTTGGTTTGTGGTACTCTCTTCTGTTGTTCCAAATGCTACAAAGAGAAAAATTAGTACCACCGAAATTTTTTCCCGAGTTAGAGACATGCAGCATGCCATGAGAAAGAAAAACAGAAGAGTGAAAATTGTTTGGTCCTTACAGATTTTGCTAAGGCTCGGGCGAACATAATATCATAGCTTGGCAGTGCCGAATTGTCGTCCAACCACTAATTTGGTTGTGAAAAAAAATGTTAGTCACAAATCCAACACCAAATGTGTTATTAAATACTAAACAAAAAAAATGAGGTATAAAAATCCTACCCCGTCGAATATATCCATCACTTCGTCCCACCACTAAAAAGGGAAAACACGAATTTAGAACTAAGCAAAATTTTTGGTAATTGATTTGTGAGCATGCTTGGTGGGGATTTTGCGAAATTTTGACTCACTTCTTTCGCTTCCTTCTCGGAGATAGAGGAGCGGCCGGGAATGTAGTTCTCGATGCGCCCGGGTTGGTTCTTGTAAGGGTCATGGCCATGCTTGATTATGCTAAAAAAATTTATACTCGATCTAGTAGAGGCCAATTTTTCCTCAAATATTCTTGGGAACAAAAGGCTATTTCTAGATTATGAAAGAGACTGTCAAAATGTACAATCGGTGCAAATCTTATGTAAAACACCCGAAAATTAGCTTTGTTACAAAGATTTCAAAAAATTTTTGAGTTTGACTTAGCCCAGTATGAAATTTTTTTCTATTGGAGCTTTTAGTAAACACAATTTGGGCAAATTTTGCCCAAAGCTACTAAAAATATAACATTGTGTTTCTAAAAACTTTTGTCAAATTATTTCAAGACAGACTTGATCTAGCAGAGGCCAAAAGTTTGACCTGATTTAGCACCCTTATTGAAATTTAAAAGACTAAAACGGATCAAATATTATTTATAATTAAAATACGTTTCTGGAGTGTGAAAGAGAGAGTCAAAATGTACAATTGGTGCAAATCTCATCTAAACTACTCAAAAATTAGCTTTGTTACAAAGATTTGAAAAAAAAATTGAGTTTGACCTAGCCCAGTTTGGATTTTTTTTCTATTGGAACTTTTAGTAAACACAATTTGAACAAATTTTGCCCAAAGCTACTAACAGTATAATATTGTGTTTCCCAAAAATTTTAATCAAAATATTCCAAGGCAGACTTGATCTAGCAGTGGCCAAATGTTTGACCTGATTTAGCACCCTTATTAAAATTTAAAAGACTAAAACGGATCAAATATTATTTATAATTAAAATACGTTTCTGGATTGTGAAAGAGAAAGCCAAAATGTTCATTCTGTGAAAATCTTGTCCAAATAACTTGTAAATTAGCTATGTTACAAAGATTAAAAAAAAAATTGAATATGATTTAGCCCATTTGGAAATTTTTCTTCTATTGGAACTCTTAGCAAACATAATTTGCCTAAATTTTGCCTAACGCTACTACCAACATAACACTGTGTTTCTAAAAAGTTTCATCAAAATATTCCAGGGCATACTCGATCTAGCAGAGCCCAAAATTTTGACGTTGATTTAGCACCTTAACTGAAATATTGAAAACTTAAACGGCTCAAATATTATTTGTAACAAAAATTTGTCTCTAGATTGTAAAAGAGAGTGTTAAAATGTACATTTGGTGAAAATCTTGTCCAAATAACTTGTAAATTAGCTTCGTTACAAAGATTTCAAAAAAATTTTTTTGAGTTTGACTTAGCCCAGTATGAAATTTTTTTCTATTGGAGCTTTTAGTAAACACAATTTGGGCAAATTTTGCCCAAAGCTACTAAAAATATAACATTGTGTTTCTAAAAAATTTTATCAAAATATTCCAAGGCAGACTTAATTTAGCAGAGACCAAAAATTTGACCTGACTTAGCACCCTTATTAAAATTTTAAAAATTAAAACGGCTCAAATGTTATTTATAACAAAAATGTGTTTCTATATTGTAAAAGAGAGTGTTTAAATTTACATTTGATAAAAATCTCGTTTAAATAACTTGTAAATTGGCTTCGTTAAGAAATTTTGAAAAAAAAAAGAGTTTAACTTAGCCCAGTTTGGAATTTTTCTTTTATTGGGGCTTTTAGTAAACACAATTTGGCCAAATTTTGCCCAAAACTACAAACAATATAATATTGTGTTTCCAAGACAGACTAGCAAAAATTTCACTGATTTAGCACTTTTGTTAAAATTTTGAAAATCAAAACGGCTCAAATATTGTTTGGACCAAAAATTTATTTTTAGATTGTTAAAGAGAGTGTCAAAATGTATAATTGGTGAAAATCTTATATAAACCACTGTTAAATTAGCTTTGTTACAAAGTTTTGAAAAAAAATTTGGATATGACTTAGCCCAGTTTAGAATTTTTTTTCTATTGGAGCTTCCAATAAACACAATTTGACCAAATTTTGCCCAAAGCTACTAACAATATAACACAGTGTTTTTGAAAAATTTTATCAAAATATTCSAAAGCAGACTCGATCTAGCAGAGACCAAAAATTTCACCTGACTTAGCACCCTAATTAAAATTTTGAAGACTAAAACGGTTCAAATATTATTTGTG
>NW_025401050.1:9780286-9787203 GCF_015345945.1 Tribolium madens
AACCTACTCCAAGGCATACTTGATTTACAATTTTTTTTCCCAAAATCTTACGTTTCTGGCACCGATCTTGGCATAGTTGCAATGTAATCGTTTTCYTTGTCTCTTGTTTGTCGTCTCCTGTCCAAAGTGGCGTACTTGTAGTCGGTGTAATCGCTGTCATAAGCCCCTGGTTCCGGTTCCGACAAGTACCCGGAAGTGTAAGGATAATGCCCTAAACCGGAAAAAAACCCGTCACTTCTTCACCCCACAACACGCAAAGAACAACTCAAAGTAGCCTCTTATCACATGTTTACAAATCGTTCTTTTAATTGATAAACTTTGACTGAAGCTAAACAGAATTAGTGAAAGTGAAAAATTCAATACCTCTCCTCTGTTTGTACTTGATGGTAACGAACTCGTCTAAAACCAAACAAATAAGTGTATAAAAGTGACGATAATTGATCGCAGTTACCTCGTTGTGGCTTCTGTTTGTGTATGGTATCGTACATTTTCTTGTACCATTTTGACTGGTTGGCGTCTTTCACCTCCTGTGACATCGCGTTATCAAAATTACTGATAAGAAACTTATCGATACTTACGGATCTTAATATCAGAGGCATTCCGTCCTTGGTCGTGGGTCCAATACCTTCAAATTTTCGCGGGCCAAGGTCGGCCATTTTGCGCGGTTTCTCGCTATCGGATTCGCTGGTGTACTCGTTCTTGATTTTGTATACTGCAATTTGATTGGTTAGAGGGCGGAAAACGGGGCGGGGACACGTACGGATCTCGCCGGGGCCTACGAAAGCCGCGGCATTGTGGGGGCGGGGCGGGGGCTGGTCCTCGATGTACAATGCGCCTTTGGGCAAATGGCCTTCTGCAAAAATTTGATAAATGAATTAAAAATAAAATTGAAAAGTTCAAATTGTGCCATTTGGCAACTTTACAAACAAAGATTGATTGGCACAGGCGCCAAAATAATCGTAAAGTTTGAACACTTTTTCTGTTAACAAACAAAACTCAAGGTTAAAGAAAGTTTGATTCATGTGATTGGCCCGAATTAGTCACGTGGCACTCAACTGAGCCGCTGATTGGTTAAACCTAGTCACGTGAGAGTAAACAGAGCCGCTGATTGGCCCAATTGACACCTCTCGCTTTCTGCAACAGCGTTTAAAGTCACAAAAAACAAAACTGATTGGTGATTGGTCAAAATTGGGTCACGTGGGAGTAAACAGAAACGGTGATTGGCTTCCATTCTGAAACAGTGTTTGAGGTTTAAACAAGGCTAAACAACAAAACTCGAGGTTAAAGAAAGTTTGATTGATGTGATTGGCCACAACTGAGTCATGTGACACTTAATTGAGCCGCTGATTGGTTAAACCAAGTCACGTGAGCTGTTGATTGGTCCAACCGTCACCTCTCGCGTTCTGAAACAGCGTTTGAGATTTGAGCATTTTTTCTGTTCCAAAAAACCAAACTCAAGATTAAAAAACGTTTGATTGGTGTGATTGGCTAAAATTGAATCACGAGACACTAAACTGAGTCGCTGATTGGTAAAATTTGGTCACGTGAGAGTAACCAGAGCCGGTGATTGGGCCGAGTTCTGAGACAGCGTTTTAAGATTTCAGCACTTTTTCTGTTTCAAAAAACGAAACTCGAAGTTAAAGAACGTTGATTGGAGTAATTGGCCAAAATTGAGTCACGTGACACTAAACTAAGCTGCTGATTGGTTAAACTTGGTCACGTGAGGATAAACAGAGCCGGTGATTGGCCCATTTGCTACCTCTCGCGTTCTGAGAGAGCGTTTGAGATTTGAAAACTTTTTCTATTTTAAAAATTAAATCTCGAAGTTTGATTGATGTGATTGGTTAGAAGTGAGTCTCGTGACACTCAATTGAGCCGCTGATTGGTTAAACCTAGTGATGTGACAGTAAGCAGAATCGCTGATTGGCCACCTCTGGCTCGCTGAAACAGCGTTTCAGGTTTGAGCAATTTTTCTGTTTCAAAAAACGAAACTCAAAGTTAAAAAACGTTTGATTGACGTAATTAGCCAAAAATTCAGTCACGTGACACTAAACTGAGCTTCTGATTGGTTAAACTCGGTCACATGAGGATAAACAGAGCCGGTGATTGGCTTATTTGCTCCCTCTCGCGTTCTGAGAGAGCGCTTGAGATTTGAACACTTTTTCTATTTCAAAAATTAAATCTCGAAGTTAAAAAAAGTTTGATTGATGTGATTGGCTAGAACTGAGTCCCGTGACACTCAATTGAGCCGCTAATTGGTTAAACCTAGTCATGTGACAGTAAGCAGAATCGCTGATTGGCCACCTCTGGCTCGCTGAAACAGCGTTTCAGGTTTGTTTCAAAAAACGAAACTCAAAGTTAAAGAACGTTTCATTGTGACGTAATTGGCCAAAACTGGGTCACGTGACACTAAACTGAGCTTCTGATTGGTTAAATTTGCTACCTCTCGCGTTCTGAGACAACATTTGGGATTTGAACACTTTTTCTGTTCCAAAAAATAATTCTCGCCGTTAAATAAAGTTTGATTGATGTGATTGGATAAAATTGAGTCACGTGACACTCGATTCAGCCGCTGATTGGCTAAACCCAGTCACGTGAGAGTAAATAAAGCTGCTGATTGGCCCAACCGTTACTCTCGCGTTCTGAAACAGCGTTTGAAATTTGAGCAGTTTTTCTGTTTTAAAGAAAGTTTGATTGGCGAAAACTGGGTCACGTGAAGGTAAACAGAGCCGCTGATTGGCCCAATAGTTACCTCTCGCTTTCTGCAACAGCGTTATAGTTGGATTTTGTGCTTTTGGTAGTCTCGTAGTTGGAAAATCGTTAAATCCGGAAATGGGACTAGTTGGAAGACGTTTTTCGAGAGTATTAGAGAGGGTGATTCCGGTGTCGCTGCTCGTTTCCGGGGATTTCCAGGGGGGTTCCTTGTTATCCTGAAACATCGCAGTTTCAGTCGAGTTTTTTGGTGGAAAACCGCTGAAAATACCTCGGATTTGGGGTTTTTCCGGCTCAAAACCGGCGACTCGAATTTGACCGGTCTGAACTCCTTTCTTTCGACTGTGGGACTCGAGGTGGCGCTTTTGGGGGTCCACACGGGCGAAATGGGCTCATCTTTGACTTCTCTTTGCCGTTCGTGTGGTTGGTGGTCCTGTTTCTGGCCCGGCGACCACACACCTGCAGTTAAAATTAGCTTTGATCGAGATTTCGAGACAAATTTTTGATTTAGATAGGTTTTGGACGCGGGGGAGCGTCCAAATTTAGATAAGTGAGTCACCAAAACTAATTACTCGATAATATAAAATGCGAGCTTTATTTATACGGCTATTTTTGAGTTTCCCGTGCGAAAATTGCGACTTCCGGTCTTGTGAAAGGCTTAATTTCGGGCGAAAATAACTCGAAAATAACGGAGATGCTTGCCAACTTGGGAGTTTTAGGGGATTTAAGGCCAGGTGTTGGATGAGTTTACCTGAAGATGAAGTAATTACGTTTAAAATTAGCGCCGGTTGCGACATAAAGTCACGAAACTTGATATTGAAGACCAATTATATTGTTTCGAAACGAAGGAGTTGTGAAAAGTTTCCGGCAAACGTAAAAGCCAAAAATAATTTTAATTGACTCGCAAAACCTTGACTTTTGCAAGCCGAAATCACACAAAACGCAAATTTGGCCAAAAAACACTAAATTTTATCAAAATTTGGATAAAAATTTGAAAAATAAGTAAATCTTTAAAACGGCCTAAATAAAGCAAAAAACAAATTTTTATTTAAGATTCTGAAAACTGATGACAATGTCCATAAGCAGTGCAAATTTCAATAAAATATCTTAAAAAATCCTTGAAATAATCAATTTTCACTACTTTTTGGTTGACTTTTGCAAGCCGAAAATCACACAAAACGCAAATTTGGCCAAAAAAAACACTGAATTTTATCAAAATTTGGCTAAAAAATTTAAAAAAAGTAAATCTTTGACACGGCCTAAATAATGCACAAAACAATTTTCTATTTAAGATTCTGAAAACTGATGAAAATGTCCATAAGCAGTGCAAATTTCAATAAAATATCTTGAAAAATCCTTGAAATAATCAATTTTCACTCTTTTTTGGTTTTGATTTGGACCATTTTTGAGTTTGTGGATTTTTTTGAGATAAGTCTAAAAGGCGTTATGAGTCAAATTTTGCCAAAAAGCTGCCAAATGGCCACTAACGTGATTTTAAAAGTTTTGTCAAAAATTTCCAAAGCCTGCTTGATTTAACTAGTGTTAGTCCTTTAAGGCCATAAGGACTCAAATAATAATTATTGTTCCAAAAATCTGGATTCAGGGTCGAAAATGTGGCTGTAAAATATACATGTAAAAAAAGTTTCGTCAAAACATCTTCTAAAATAAGTTGAATAAAAAATTTTGAAAAAATCACACAAAACGCAAATTTGGCCAAAAACACTGAATTTGGCTAAAAAATTGAAAAAAAGTAAATCTTTGAAAATAATGCACATAACAATTCTTTATTTAAGATTCTGAAAACTGATAACAATGTCCATAAGCAGTGCAAATTTCAATAAAATATCTTGAAAAATCCTTGAAATAATCAATTTTCACTACTTTTTGGTTTTGATTTGGACCATTTTTGAGTTTTTGATTTTTTGGAAATAAGTCTAGAAGGCGTTATGAGTCAAATTTTGCCAAAAAGTTTCCAAATGGCTACTAACGTGATTTTAAAAGTTTTGTCGAAAATTTCCAAAGCCTGCTTGATTTAACTAGTGTTAGTCCTTTAAGGCCATAAGGACTCAAATAATAATTATTGTTCTAACAATCTGGATTCAGTGTCGAAAATCTGGCTGTAAAATATACATGTAAAAAAAATTTCGTCAAAATATCTTCTAAAATAAGTCGATTGAAAAATTTTGAAAATTTTTGAAAAAATTTTTGAGACAAATTTTGAATTTTTGAGTCAAATTTTAAATTTTTGAAAACTTGTATCAATCTTGTCTAAGTCACTAAATATCTAATAAAGTGTTTCTGAAAGTTTCGTTAAAATATTCCAAAGGCTACTTGATTTAGACAGAATGACAGGGCTATCAGGTAAATAGAGAGCCAAAAAGCCGAAACAATAAAATTAACTTAATATTCTCAAAAAGAATGTCAAAATGCATAACTGGTAAAAATTTCGTTTAAAAATCTTAGAAATTGGCTGAGATATATAATTTTGAAAAAAAAAATGAGTAGGATTT
The DNA here is from genome assembly GCF_015345945.1 of Tribolium madens. NCBI lineage: Eukaryota > Metazoa > Arthropoda > Insecta > Coleoptera > Tenebrionidae > Tribolium > Tribolium madens. The sequence continues at coordinate 9,785,509 of NW_025401050.1, forward strand.
AGGCCGTTTTGAAATTTCTAAAGCCCTTCTGAGGATTCGAGTAATCACACTTGTGTCAAATTTTAGTCACAAGTTACTAACAACTTAATAACATGTTTTTGAAAGTTTCAATAAAATATTCCAAGACACACTTGATCTAGGAAAAAAGTTTGGGCTAGACTCTAACTTAGCACCAATGTGAAAAAGTTTAAAACCAAAACGGCTCAAATATGGTGTGTAATAAAATAAAATATTGGAGTTTCGAAAAAAAGTATTGAAAGTCATAACTGGTAAAAAATTTGTCAAAAAATCTTAGAAATTAAGTGAAATATTCAATTCTAAAAAAAATTGTTTAGGATTTAGCCCAGTTTGAATCTTTTTAGAGCCTTAATAAAGCTTCTAATAAAAACATTTGAACCAAATTTTTACCACGTGTTACTCAACACTCAACAATGATTTTTTGAAATAAGTCTAGTCAAAAAATTAAAAGGCTACTTGATCCAATTGCTAGACCAGATTTAGCATCTTTACAAGAATATTGATGGCGATTACGGCTCAATTATTGTGTGAAACATTTTTTTTTCATATTTTGGAAAAATGTGTCTATAGCAATGCCTAGTGAAAATTTCGTGCAAAAATCTTGATAATAATAAAGTTTTGAATTTTTTTTGAGTAGAATTTAGCCCATTTTTGAATCGTTTTTAACCCCTAGCCACGCTTCTAGTGAAGATAACTCAACCAAATTTTGGTTACACGTCCCTAAGCACCTCCTGTCGCCTTTACTCAAGTTTCAGTCAAATATTCAAAAAAGTGATTTTTTTTTGTATTTTTTTCAAAAATTTTCTAGACCTACTTGGGCTAGCCGCCGTGGCCTTGAAAGTGGGTGCAGGGGCGATCATAGCACACTACATGGCACTCACACACGTGCTGTGTCGTAGACGCGACGCGGGGAACTGCACAGCACCGACGCCGACAACCACCAGTAGCGTCGCGACGCCGAAATAGAACAGGCCCGTCATCTGACCGACTAAATTTGACGAATCGATTTCGGACTGTTTATTTGACGTTTTGATGGACATCCGAATGATTAATCAGCGAAAATGTTGTTTTAAACGTAATTTGCTAACGCTGAGTCTGTGACGTAGACATCGAGGAAGAATGAGAAAATCGGGAGTTAATTATAGAGAATTATAAATAATTCGGGTTGTGTAAGATGGGTTGTGTTACATGGAGGGAAAGTGGGAGCGGTTTTCCGGATTTTCGCCGGTTTTGGGGACGAGTTTCAAGGAAAATGGAGGCTGGAGAAATTTTTTCCATTAAAAAATAACAATAATAAAAGATGAAAAAATTTTGTCTTATTTTCTCTCATCTATTATCCAAAAAATAGAATAAATAAATAGATTTAAATTAAATTCTTAAGTTAATTTTCGATAAATGTCAATAATAATAACAATAATAAAAACAATGAAAGAAAAAAGTTTTGTATTATTTATTCTTTTTCTTTTTTATTCAAAATATTTGGCAAAAGTCTCTTGGAATACAGGATCTTTAAAATATAACACGGATTTCTTTCCTTAAGCTTTTAACGAGCCATTTATAACAACTTCAAGGTCTTTCAATTTCAAAACATTAGAGAAAACAAGATTAAAAAAAATAATACAAGATTTTGAAATTTATTTTAAAACACCAATTTCCTATTTAAGGCTTTTCAAAATT
>NW_025401050.1:9790192-9791587 GCF_015345945.1 Tribolium madens
AAAAAAAATAAAAATTAAAGTCAAGATCTTTAAAAAAGTTTACTCAAAAAATCTTGAGATTAAAAATCTTAAGAACAAAGTAAAAACCTTTTGTCTCATTTGTACTTGTTAAATTTTGTTTCAAACTTTTTTGATAACCCAATGATGATTGTGTCCCGATCTCCTCTACTGCCTAGTCCCCACACAAATGATTAAAAAAATAATAAAAAACCAAACATGTTTTATTAAAATTTTATTCAAAAACAAAATTACATTTTTGCAAGTAAAATTCCCCAAGAATCCCAATTTTTCCCTACGATAATATTTCTCAAAATGGCTTAATTTTCGTAATAAAAAAAGTAAATAAAAAGTTTCACACTGTATCAGTTTAGCAAACACAAACCACACTAAAACATTTCTATTTTTACTCTCGTCACAATTACGCTAGTTCAAGGCCTCATCAAATTATTAGTAACACATGCACGTTAGTTACCAACCTCTCCCAAACAAAAACCCTTTAGCCACCACTAGTTGGGCATCAATCTCGTCCAACAAACCCAAATTGCGTTTGTTTTTACCAAGAACTCTGCTAATCCTCCTCGCCTCCTTGCACTTTTTTGAACAACCTAAACCAAAGCATTAATCGGAGAAAAAAAGCTCACAAAACGAGCAAAAGCCACAGAGGAGCACACGACACCACTCACCAAACTCCACAAACTCCTGGAGGTGTTTGGGGAGGATTTCCCCCTCTTGCTCACTCTCAGATTCCGGTTTCTGCAACTTCCCCAACTGCTGTTTCAGGCGCACTTTCGACATGAACTCATCCTCAAGGCCCTGAAACTTGGTTTCAGGAGCTGAAACCTCCACTTGGGACACTTTGATGTGTTTCTCCAACTTGCGTTGCTCCATTTGGGCGATTTTTGACATGTACTCCTCGTACATTTGTTGGCGGAAAAACTCGGTTTCGGGCATTGAGACAGGCCGGTTTTTACTCCTCTCCGCAAAATCCCCTTTTTTGGAGATGTGATAATCCTCAATTCGGAATTTCTGCTCCATTTCTGATTCTAATCGTTGTTTTTCCTCCTCGAGTCGTTCCAATTCCGTTTGGATTTCCTCCTCCTTTTCCTGGAGGTAGCGCATTTGCGAGTTGTACAACTCTGGGAGTGAAACCCGACGATCATTTCTATTTTTACCCCTCGCGAGATGCAACCATTCGGCCAAATTTCGGGCTTTCAGTCGCGCACTGTCCATCGTACTGAAGCTTGAAATAAACTTGGGCGTCGCGACGCTGGCGGCGAGACGCTGGATGCTGGAGGAGACGTCGGCGAGCTCCTGGAGGACGGCGGCGCCGAACGGTTGGGAGATGAGGAAGTCGAGGCAGATTTCGCGGAGGGTTTGGGGGTTGGAGGTGATGGA
>NW_025401050.1:9791767-9796178 GCF_015345945.1 Tribolium madens
TGGTGGAGACTTGGGGGCGGGGGGTTGAACATAAAGTTTCCACTTCTTTTGAGGGAGATTCCGTGATTTCCGATTTTGTAGAAGTTTTGTTGTCATCAGAAATTTCTACTTTTGGTTTGATTTCTGTTACATTTTCTTTGTTTTGAACAGAAGAAGAATTTTTGTTTTCTTCTTCATCAGAAAGAGCTATTTTGTGTATAATTTCTACTGGCTGTTTTCTAAATTCTTCTAGTTTTGGTAGTGGTTCCACATTTTTGTTGTTGATAGTTTCAACAAGTCCTAACTTCTGAATTTTAGAAGAATTTTTGTTCTCCTTTGTTTCTGATTTTAGGTATGTAGAAGTTTTGTTGTCATCAGAAATTTCTATTTTTTTTTTGATTTCTGTTACACTTTCTTTGTTAGCAATTTCAAAAATTGCTTTTTGAACACTTTTTAGGTCTTCCCAAGAAGAATTTTTGGTTTCCTCTTCATCAGAAAGAGTTATTTTGTGTAAAACTTCTACTGGCTGTTTTCTAAATTCTTCTACTTTTGGTAGTGATTCCACATTTTTTTTGTTGATAATTTCAACAAGTCCTAACTTCTGAATTTTAGAAGAATTTTTGTTCTCTTTTTCATCAGAAAGACTTATTTTCTGCTTTCCAAATTCTTCTACGTTCTGTGGTGCTTCCATATTTCTGTTGATTTCCGATAAATTTTCTCTTAAAGTATCAAAAATTTGTATGTTTTTCTGATTTTTAGAAATTTTAGCACAGTTTTTTAGGTCTTCCCAAGAAGAATTTTTGTTTTCTTCTTCATCAGAAAGAGCTATTTTGTGTATAATTTCTACTGGCTGTTTTCTGAATTCTTCTAGTTTTGGTAGTGGTTCCACATTTTTGTTATTGATAGTTTCAACAAGTCCCAACTTCTGAATTTTAGAAGAACTTTTGTTCTCTTTTTCGTCAGAAAAACTTATTTTGTGTCCAAGTTCTTCTACTTTCTGTGGTGCTTCCATATTTCTGTTGATTTCTGATAAATTTTCTTTTAAAGTATCAAAAATTTCTATGTTTTTCCGATTTTTAGAGATTTTAGCACAGCTTTCTAGTTCTTCCCAAGAAGAATTTTTGTTTTCTTCTTCATCAGAAAGAGTAATTTTGTGTATAATTTCTACTGGATGTTTTCTAATATCTTCTACTTTTTGTGGTGCTTCCGCATTTTTGTTGATTTCTGTTTCATTTACAACTTCTAGTTTATCTTTATTTTTTAAAATTTTAGCACTTTTTAAATCTTCCCAAGAAGAATATTTGTTTTTGTTTTCATCAGAAAGGGTTATTTTATGTATAATTTCCACAGGATTTGATTCTTTTTCTCGATTTTCTTCTAATTCTGGTAATATTTCTTCTGATTTTTGGTCGGTTTTGTTTGCCACTTGTTCAAAACGAAGAAGTTTGTGTATAATTTCTAAAGGTTTAGAACTTTTTTCTTCTGATCTAGAGTTGTTATTTCTATCGTCATCAGAAAGCACAATTTTGTGGATAATTTCTACAGGTTTGGAAGCTTCGGTACTAGAATTTAAGTTCTTTGAAAATTGGAGACTTGTATAATGTTTTTCTAACGTTTTCTCCGACTTAAAGTTTGTTGAACATTTAGAAAATGATTTTGAATCTTCTAAAATATTTGTGTGGGAAAAAGGATCAAAAGTTGTAAATAATTCTTCTGTTTTTGAACCAGATGTAGATTTTTCTTCTGGTTCTAAAGCTATTTCATAAATAATTTCCTTTGATAACGATTTAGAATTTTCAGAACTCTTCTGATTTTCTCTGTTGAACAAAGATTTGTGTTCTTTATCTGCACACAATTGTTCCTCTAATTTTTTGTCAGGGTTAGAAATTTTAGAAACAGAAGTCGTAAAAATTGGAACAAAATCAGCTTTGTGAGTAATTTCTTCTGTTCTTGAAGTAGATGCAGATTTTGATTCTTGTTTACTTTTTATTGGTTCTAAAGCTATCTTGTGAACAATTTCCTTTGGTGAAGATTTAGAACTTTGAGAGTTTTTCTGATTTTCCCAATTAAATGTAGATTTAAACGATTCTTCTTTGTAATCTTTTAATTTTTTGTCAGGCTTAGAAATGTTAGAAGTAGTCGTTGAAAATGGACTAATTTCGTTGTAAATAAAAGTAGAATTTTCTAAACCAGAATCTTTTTCTATATTATACGTTTTTTTAACAAAAGTTTTAGAAGTAGATTTAGAAGATTCACTCTCATACTCTGTATCTGTCGACAACTGTTCTTCTAGTTTAGGTTTAGATTTAAGGCTTTCAGGATTAGCAGATGTGAATGATGGAACAAAATCTACTTTTTGAATAGTTTCACTAGAAATAGTTCCAAAACATTTCTGTTTCTCTTCTATGTCAGTTTTAGAAGAAGATTTCTTCTCGTATTTTGTATCTGTGGACAATTCTTCTAATTTTGATTCAAGGTTAGATATTTGAGGCATAGAAGTTGCTCTCTGAATAGTCTTCTTAGAACTAGAAATAGAATCTCCCGAATTGGCACAATCGGTATTGCACATTTTAACAGAAATTTTAGAAATAGAATTAGAAGACTCGTTTTTTGTATTTCTAGGCAATTGTTCTAATTGTGGTTCAGATTTATGTACTTTAGAAGTAGAAGATGTCAAAAAAGTTGGAGAAAAATTTATTTTGTAAGAACTTTCCTTAGTAGTAGAATTAGAATCTTCAGAAATAGCAGAAATTTTCTGATTTTCTTCAAAACTGTTTGTAGAATTGTGAGAAGTTGCTGTTGATAACTGGTCTTCTAATTTGGGATCAGATTTTTCTGTTTCAGAAGTAAAAAGCGGTTCTTGATGATCTTTAAGATCACTTTTATGCGAATTTTCCTCGGTTATACTTTCTGGTTTAGAAATTGACAATTTTTCTTCAATTTCTAGATTAGATTTTAATGGTTGTACTAATTTCTGAGTATTTTCTTCAAACGTGGTACCAAAAGACGAATCTGGCGAACCACCAGACTGTAAAATTGGTTCAGAAAACTCAACATCTGTTTCTAATTTTGTAATTTCTTGAGGTATTTCTTCTTCTATGTCAGAATTAGAAACAGAAATCCCACTTCCAATTCCTGTTTCTCCACTTGCTTCTATTTCTAGACCTACATGGCAAGAAATTCGATCATTTTGAGCAAAATGTTCCGTTTTGAGCAAATCCTCCTCCCCCTCCGGACTACTATCCTCCAAAAACACAACTTCTGGTTTAGTACCCGCCTCCACAAGACTAGTACTCGCAACTTGTGCCACTTTTGCTACTTCTATAATTCTAGTACCGACCAAAACAGCTGGATTCTCCAAAACTCTTCTACGTCTCCTCAATTTTGGAGTAATTTCCGGTTCAGGAGTCCCTTGTTTGAGATGATGAGTGAAACTCTGCTCCCGGTCACTCAAATCACTCGTTTCCTCACTGATCACATCCAAAAAACGGGGATTTTGTACCATGGGATTAAAATACAGCTCTAGGGCGGCCCTTTTTTGGGCCCGTCGGGATTTAACACTCTCGATGGTACTATGGACACGTTTTGAGGCTTCCTCAGGGGAATTGACGAGGTTTAGCCCTTCGAGGAAGTTTCGGAGGGTTAGTTCCTCCTCAGGGGACATTAAGGGAGCCTCCTCAAGGTCGGGATCAGACTCGATTTCTAGTACTAGACCGGTATTAGTGCTAGTACTAGTGCTATGGTCCTCGTTTTCGGCCAATTCTTGGATTTTGACCGAGTCGTCATCAAGACTGCGACTTTTGACCGGTTTTTTTCGCTCAGGCGACTTGATTCGTTTTGGTGACTCGACTTGGTACTTGGTTTTTTTTCGTTGATTTTTGGATTTTTTTCGTTTTGAGCGTCCGTTATCTGCCATTCCTGGATAAATATGACATTACAGGGTGTTTGGTCGTTGTTAGACACGTCACTGGCGAGGAATTGTTAAACACACTAAACACAGCACTGAACAATAAAGCGGGAATGTTTCTATGACATTGCAAGGCTATTTAAAGCGCGCGTGAGAATGTTACGCCAATGATAAGGATTGTTTACGGGCCGGATTTGCGTCCAATTGAAATGTTGTGGACTCACCTGACGGGGATGGCAGCGATGTGTATGTGGATGTGGAGGACGAACTAGACGAACAAGGGGGCTGGGAGGTACCTGCAAATGTTTCAATGTGGGTCAAGGTGGTCATAGTTTTATGGTAATTTAGCGAATTGTTCATGGTTCAAAGGTCAATTTCGGGTTAATGGGCGAAAATTCGCTTGTTTTTAACACATTTCAAGTATTTTATTGCATTTAATTATCTAATAAAATAAATAAATAAATAACACGTTTATTGTAGTATAAAATAATTATTAGAATTAATTTAAAACAAAATATTTGCATT
>NW_025401050.1:9796591-9800965 GCF_015345945.1 Tribolium madens
GAGACTATTTTTTATCTTAATCTTATTTATTCTTTTTACTCTTTACTTTTTAATCTTTCTGTTTTTTAATTGTTGTCTTTTTGTTCTTTTTTAATCATGGCTATTTCAATTTTAATTTATTTTTACCATTTGACCAATTTTTAATTTTTTCTACTTTCTTTTATCAAAGTTTTGTTATGTTTTTGTTTTATTTTTAATTTTCCTATTTTTTATTTTAGAAAGTAAAAAACAAAGTGAAATAGAGTCCCAACTATAAAAAATGCTCCTGTCCGAGGCGAAGCCGATGTATTACACGTATTAGTTGTCTATAAAACATGTTTAAAAATTAGAAATTTGATCTTTCCTTTAGCGAAATAACATTAAATTTTTTATTAATTTAACTGTAAGTTTATATGCGCAGCCGAGGCTGCAATTTTTCAAAAATTGGAAATAAATGCATTACAAAAATTTACACATTTTTTGGGTCCAATTTCTCCAATTTTGTTTTTTTAGTCATGGCTATTCAAATTTTCGGTTATTCATATTTTTTGTATAAATCGATCTATTTTTTTCTCCTTCTCTCAACACAGCTTTGTTATTTGTCTGTTTACGTTCAATTTTTTTATTTCTTGTTTTAGAAAGTAAAACACACTGAAATATTAATTAACTTTTTATTTTTCTCATTGTAATACAATTTTGAAACTTTTACTACAACTAAAAACTAAAAAACAAATTTTAATAACTATTTTGATAAAAAAAATAAAACAATAGAATCCTAACAGTAAAAAATAAGAATTGCCGAGGCGAAGCCGAGACATTGCAAGTATTAGAAGTCTATATAAGGTGTCTAAAAAATAGAAATTTGGTCTTTTCTTTAACAAAATAATATTAAATCTTCTTGTTAATGTAACGGTAAGTTCATATGCGCAGCCGAGGCGTAGCCGAGGCTGCTATTTGATGCATAAATCTGCACATTTTTTGCTATATTCTTTGTTCATAATTTAAAATTAAAAACTCATTTTTCGAGAAAATTTTTAAATTTACTTAATTTAAAAAATAGGAGACAAATAATTCATTTTTATAAAAGTGTTGTCTAAAAAACGGCAACTTTGTTTCAAGTTTTGATTAAATTTTTGGCAAACTAAAACACCAGCCTGCCATTTCTCAAATTTAACGATTTTTGATTATTTATTTTATTTGTTTAATTATTATGCTATTTCAGTATTTTTTATTTTATTTATTCCTCTAATAGAAAAAATAAAAAAAATGTTTAACATAAATCACAAAAATTTACACATGTTTTAGGTCCAATTTCTTCCATTTTGTTTTTTTTTAGTCTTGGTTATTTCTTATTTTCTAGTTTTTTCATGTTTTTTTTTTCTGAAAATCGATCTATTTCTTTCTACTTCTTGCATCTCTGTTTTGTTATTCGTCTGTTTTATTTTTTATTATTGTTGTTCTCGAAAGTAAAACACACTGAAATATTATTTAACTTTTTATTTTCCTCATTGTAATACCTACAAAAATACAATTTTGAAATTTTCACCAATTTTTACTAAAACCAAAAACTGAAAAACATATTTTAATAACAATTTGAATAAAAAAAAGAAAATAATAGAATCCATCAGTCAAAAAGTGAACTTCGCCGAGGCGAAGCCGAGGCATTGCAAGTATTAAAAGCCTATAAAAGATGTTTAAAAATTAGAAATTTGGTATTTTCTTTAACAAAATTATATCAAGTCTTCTTATTAATTTAACATAGTAATATTTGTGCACATTTTTTGCGATATTTTTGTTAATTTTGTTCATAATTTAAATTAGAAACTCAGATTCTTTAATTTATAACTTGAAATTTGCTTAATTTAAAAAATATTAGACAAATAATTAATTATTATCAGTGTTGTCTAAAAAAATTGCTATTTTGTCTCAAGTTTCGATTAAATTAAACTAACACACTAAGGCTGCTATTTCTTAAATTTATCAACTTTTTTATTTGTTTATTATATTTGTTTTTTAATTTAATTTTTATTTTGTTTATTCCTCTAATAAAAAAATAATAAAAAATCCAAATTTCTTTACGTTACTGGAAAAAACTAAACAAAATTTTATTTATTTTTCATTTATTTTTGTAAGAGTAGAAAATGGAACCTGGCCGAGGCGAAGCCGAGGGATGGCATGTATTAGAAGTCAATAAAAGGTGTCTAAAAATTTGAAATTTGTTCCTTTCTTTAACAAAATAATATTAAATCTTTTTATTAACTCAACGGTAAGTGTATATGCGCAGCCGAGGCGTAGCCGAGGCTGCTATTTAACACATAAACCAGCACATTTTTTGTTCATAATTTAAAAAATATTAGATCAACAATTCATTTTGATCAGAGTGTTGTGTGTAAAAAATTGCAATTTTGTCTCAAATTTTTGCCCAACTAAAACACCAATAAAATAATAAAAAAACCGCAACAATAGAGTCCCTACCCATTGTGTTTGATTTTTACTCTAAAAACAATACACGAGGGCGTTTATTTAACCGTTAAAATCGTCGATAAATCAAATCAAGAGAAAAAAAAACTTACGTTAGAAACAAGCCAAAAATGCGATATTATGACCAAACCATGTCACCAAAAGCCGTCAACTATCAGTCGTGTGATCAAAACAGATCAGATATTTCCCACTCTTCTTCCGGAGGGAGCGGCAGCCACCGGAGCGTAACCGGAGTCGCTCCTTAAATTCGACAATACGCGAAATGACACAATTTTTGTGCAATCGGAAGTTGTAAACGTAAAATATCCAATACAGAGCCGTGATGAATTAATTACCGGGCCTTGAAATTCAATGTCCACTGGATCCACGCTTCATTATACCAAAGAGACCGGAAGTGCGCTTTTGCTACTTACCAATGCGCTTTTTCCTCCGGTTTAAAACACGAGACACTTTATTCAAACAGATTAACCACCGGAATTTCATCGATCCGGACTTGGGAAAGCACTCGACTGACTAAGTTGAAGAATCCAGGACCGGAACTAATGATAGGGGACACTCCTTCGTCGGGTTATTGTTTTCGGCTTCTTTGATTGGACGGAATTTGGGAGGTTTTAATTGGAGGAGATTAAGAGATGAGATGAGCAAAAGACGCAAAAAAACTTGTAATTCATTTAAAACAAAATATTGATTCTCAATTTCAAAATAATTAGCGTTTTTGTTGTTAATTTGTTGATTTTGACTTGAAAAAATGGTTGTTTCATAAGTAGTATATTTTTTTTTGGCTTTTATTTTTCTATTTTTTATTTGTTGCATGTTTTTCTTATTTCGTACCACTTTAAAAACTATTTCTTACTATACAATTAATCAAATTTTGTTTTTATTTAAATTTGTCTTTCTTTTATAGTTTTCATGAGTTGTGAATTTTTGAGTATTTTATTTGATTTATTTATATTTTGGTTTTCTTCGTTCGAGAGGGTAAAAACTACGAAAAATGCATATTTTATGAATATATCTTATAATTTAAATTTTTTCTCATTTATGTCTTATTTTTCTTTAATCTAGAGCAAAAATGATGGGAAAATAGATAATAATTCTTTTTCTTTTTTGTTTTGAACAAAACTTTATCGTTTTATCTTTGATTTTATTTATTTTTTTTCTTTTTACCTTTTATGGCAGTTTCATGTTTTTTCTAACATTTGACCAATTTTTTTATTTTTGTTTTCTGTCTACTCCTTTTATGTAGGTTTTGTTATGTTTTTGTTTATTTGTTTTTAGTTTTTTTATTAATGGTTTTAGAAAGTAAAAAAACACTAAAAGATTTAACTTTTTATTTTAATATTTTAAAAATTTTTACAATTTTTTCTTTGATTGCATGGAAAATTTAGAAAGTTTTAATTAGAGAAGATTTGGGGTAATTAAGAGCAAGAGACGCTAAAAAACTTGTTATTTTGATGTTTTTTTGTTTTATTTTCCTTATTTTGTAAATAATTACTAAAAAATTATTAATTCATTTAAAACAAAGTATTTGCTGTTTCATACGTATTGATTCTCTATTTCTAGCATTTTTATTGTTAATTTGTTGATTTTGTAGCAAAGACTTGAAAAAATCGTTGTTTCATAAATGGTATATTTTTCTACGTGTTTTGGCTTTTATTTTTCTAAACAAATAACGTTTGGTTCTATACTCATTTGGTATAAAAAATTAACTTTGACTGTTTTATTCATATTTTTTTAATTTTTCTTTAATTTTTCGCTACAAAAACGCAAAACTCTGGATCAAACTGACTTTTTCAAAAAATAAAAAAACGTTTCAAACAAAAATGTAATCATTTTTTTTACATACAAAATTATGATTATTGTACAAATTCAGTATTTTCTACTTTATTTATTACTTTTTACTTTTTCATTCATTTT
>NW_025401050.1:9802261-9803180 GCF_015345945.1 Tribolium madens
TTATTTTAATGTTTTTTATTTTTTTACAATTTCTTTACTATTCATCATTAAATATTTTGTTAAAACAATTTTGTCTCTTTTTTGTTGCAATTTCAAAATGCAAAAAAATCATCAAATTAATGCATTTTATTGCATTAGTAGTAAAACAAATAATTTTATTAAACATTTTCAGTTATTTAATTTCCCTAAATGTCAAAATTCTTGACATTTCCGGTCATCGATCCCTCTACCAACTTTCCAAACCCAATTCTCCCAACTAAATTAATAAAATTTTGCTTAATTGACTTCAATTCAATTTTGCAACATGTCCATTACTCCCGTCAATTATATTTATATTTTTTCTCTCACTAAACTCACCGTTGTGGTTCGATGTTTCGAGAGAAGTCACCGTGTATGACGTCACACTGGACTCTACAAAAGACGAAATCGTTAAAGTGTGAAAACAACAATTTTTTTAAAAAGAAACTCACTTTTGATCGTCTCCGAGAGGGTTTCCTGGTGCACAGTTTTGTATTGTCGGCGTTTCGGCGACCGGTTGGTATCCCTGGAAAAATCACTGTTATATAATCGAGAGGATTTCTGCTTGGCAAGTTTTAGGGTCATCGCATGGGGCGAGGCTTTATATTTAGACATCGACACTGGGGTGATTTACCCATTTGTTACATAAATATTTTTTTTATAAAAATTAATAGGGTGAGTCCGGGAGAGGTAGATCACATTTAGTTGTTTTTTCTTATGTTTTCTATGTTTTTCCTAATTCGACAACTTATAAAAGTAACGAAACAATAAAACACTCTTTTAAACACACAACACATATTTTTACAACTAATAAACGTCAAAAAAACTGTTTTACCTATTATTTAAATACATTATCAAAAATCTATTAAAACAATTCAAAATTTTGATTTAGAAATTATTT
>NW_025401050.1:9805785-9807105 GCF_015345945.1 Tribolium madens
TTTTTTAATTAGGGAAATAAATACATAAAATAAAAATACTGAAATAGCACAACAATAAAACAAATAAAATAAATAAACAAAAAAATCGATAAACTCGAGAAATAGCAGCCTCGGTTACGCCTCGGCTGCGTTTTATTCTTTTTATAAAGCTTAATTACTTAAACAAATAAAAAAATTATTGCAATAAAAAAATAACAAAACATAAAACAGTTTTTTCGTATTTTTTATTGTATTCATAAATTTCTACAAATATTAAACGTTAAGAAAAACCAGTTTTATTCAAAAATTTTGGGTTTTTGTAAAGACAAATTAAAGAAAAATGCATACCTAGTTAAAAAAAAAGGTCAAAATGTTTATTTTTTTTCAAAAAAGTGAGTAGAAGAGTTTTAAACGCCTCAAAAATGAATGAAGAATAAGAAAAAACAATAAATACATTAAAAAAATTCTGAAATTGTACAATTGTGATGTGTCAAAGTCCATCTTTCCCGGCTTTCCCCTAAGAATCAAATTTGCAAATTTGCAACCACATAATCATAAAGTGATTGAAAATTTAATCAAATAAATAACCCATTCAATATTATTGATCTCATAGCTATAAAAAGCACAACGCGCCCACTAAACCGGAAGAGTATTATTTCGTTTAAAATCAGGAATCAGTGGTGCCACTCTTGAAAGTACAAAATCTCCAGAATTCAAAAAAATTCTGTTGTTGAAGCTTTGTAAAGCTTTGCACTTACTCGTTTAAGCCGAGCTTTAAGGTATTTCCGGAATTCTTCAAAAGGGCGTGAGCTTCAGCGTTGGTGATGTCCTTTGTGGATTGGTTGTTGATCGACGTGATGAAATCTCCTTCGCGGATGCCTCGGAGCGCCGCTTTACTGCCGGGGTTCACCTACAACAAAACGCTGGAGTTAAGTGGGTTGCATAGGTCGGCTTAAAAGTGCTGAAAAAATGGAAAAAAAATCATAAAATTCAACATTTTTGACAACTGTCAATAAAGGAAGGACCTTATTTAACCTTAATTAACGGTTTTTGCAATTCTAAAGGTTATAAAAACTCAAAAAAGGGCATAAAACGTTATTGGGTCAAGTTTGAAAAATTACGAATTTTTTGAGTTTTTGAAGTAGTAATAAAATTGTAAAAATAGTCAATTTAATTTTTTCCACGAGTGATTCAAAAATTTTTTTATAATACACTATCTTTATATTTTCAAAAAATATGGAAACATTTTACAGATTTCGAACCATTTAAAGAAAATTTATTTTGTCATGGTATAAACTCTAATTTTTAATATGTATTTATTTTTGTGTTTTAAATCGTAAT
>NW_025401050.1:9808440-9821870 GCF_015345945.1 Tribolium madens
AAAATTTTTAACCTTAAAATTCATCCATATAACGTTTTTTACATTTATAGAGGTCTTAAACACTCAAAAAAATGCATAAAACGTTATTGGGTCAAGTTTAAAAAATTACGAATTTTTTGAGTTTTTCAAGGTGAGCGGTAGTAAAATCGTAAAAATAGTCAATTTCCTAAAAGTCGTAAAAACGCTTGAAATATGGTTTTCTAGACGTAAAATTACGCGCTGAACACGATGCAACTAGTTAAAATATTCTACGATGCATAGTTTTTGAGATATTGAGTAATAAAAAAACAAATTTACATTTTTTTATTTTGTAAATTGCAAGAAAACCGTCTCTCAATAATATAATATTTTGAACTAAACCTATGTAACATGTTCCGGGGAATCGATTGGCGTCAATTAAACTGCAAAATTCGTAGTACTTTTGAAGTTATAGTCGGATTTATATTTTTGAAAATTTTAATTTTATCACAAATTTTCTCGATAACTATTTATCGTAGAGCACTGATCTTTCTTGTATGTTATAGAAAATTAAATTTTCTTTCCAACGGTACCAAATATAAGAAGTTATCTCTAATAAGTCCGGAGTTATTGGCATTAGACCGCGTACCGAAAATTGCCCAAAATTTCAACAAAAATCGAAAAAATTAAAAACTTCAAAATGGTCCATTTGCCCTCTTGGATGTTCAAAAGACTTAATAAAGCACAAAACATTGTAAAAATGCGAAAAATAAATTTTTGAAAAATTTTGCGTAAAATATATTGAATGAAAACTTTGAAATTGTCGGCGGCGGTGGTGGCTCAGCGGCATAAGGTCCCGCTTTCCAGCAGGTAGGTCCCGAGTTCGAGCCTCGGTCAAGACGGCAATTTTTCTCAAATTCAAATTCAAATATAATTCAAATAAATGTCAAAAGAGGGCGGGCGCATAAGAGCGCGATCTTTAAAACATGTGCACATGTTCTAATAAGTATAAGAGAGAAAGCGCACAATACTAACTAAAATAAGCACCAATAGATGGCGGGCGTATAAGAGCGCGAACTTTAAAACAAGTATCTACAAAAGTGAAAATATTGTAAAAAGTGTATATTAAGTAAACAAAAGGTAAGTTAAAAGTAAAATAAATGAAAGGTAAGTTTTGCATTAAAAATTAAGAATTTTTGTTTATTAATTATTGTTATTATTACTAACTAATAACACAAATGTTTTACATAAGTGTATTAGTGAAATGTATATAAGTAAACAAAAGGTAAGTAATAAAAAGTATAATAAAGTAAAAGTAGCATGAAATGTATACAAGGTGTTAAAAAAAGAAATATTTCAGGAGGTAGTAGTACGGACCAAAACAAACAAAAAAAATCTTAATGAACATAAGTCCGCAAAGTAACAGAATATTTTTTAACACCCTGTATATGTACAATTATAAATAAGTGCGCATTTTTTTACATAGATAAACACCCCCTAAACTCTGTCTTTTCCTGCGCCACTGGTCTTCAATTAATTTTGAGTAATAGTAATAGAATTATTCTAAAACAATTATCACAAATTTTCTCGATAGCTATTTATCGTAGAGCACTGATCTTTTTTGTGTATGATAGAGAATTAAATTCTCAAACGGTACCAAATACAGAGTGCGCCAGAACTCACGCCCCAGAGAAAAATGCCATATAAGGTAAGATACAAGGAACATGAAAAAAATGTTAAAAAAATTTTATTTATAAAAATTTTGAAGTTATCAGGGTTTAAAGTTTGCACTTTGAATCTATTATTTCTGTTGGAAAAATAATTTAACTAGTTTTTATGCTATAGGCTATTAAAAGAGGAAACAAGGAATTGTATCCTAAATTGTAACTCTTTTCAATGTTATTTGTGGCTTTTATTGGGAAAATTTTTGTCCCTTTACTAAATGATTGTAAAAAAACATATACAAGATCATCAGTATCATTAAATAGATATAAGAAATGTCAAATGTCAAAAAATAAATGAACAAATTTTTTGACAGATAGAATTTTTTAAACATTTTTTTCATGTTCCTGGTATCTTACCTCACTTGAAGATTTTCTCTGGGGCGCGAGTTCTGGCGCACCCGGTATAAAAGGTTATTATAACGCTATTGGGTCAAGATTAAAAATTACGAATTCTTTGAGTTTTTCAAAAAATTAGTAGTAAAATCGAAAAAATAGTCAATTTAGTAAAAAATACTCTAATTTTTAATTTAAAATTTTTGAAGATGGGTTCGGTTGAAATAAATATTTTTTTTTTTTTGCAAAAATCGCACCCACCTCGACTTCCCTCAGCCTCCCCGGACAAAACTTCAACATAATTCCCCCGATTTCCACCCACTACTGAATCGATCGTCACTTCTTTCCTTTCCACAGCCAACTGTCCACAAAAGTCCATTAAAATTCAACACAACCCAGAATTCCACTATCACCCTGTTTGTGCACAAGAATGTTAATATTACCCTAACATTAGTATGCAAGAGCTCTTCAAACACAACACAATGTTTCAGTGTTTGTGCATTCAGATTATCACCGTTTTTATTCGACACTTTAACGCCCCTTTGGATCGCATTTCGGGGGCCTTTTGGTTATTCTCGCGGCGAGATAAGGCCTTTCTTATCTTGAGACACATAATAGGGATTTTTCGGGCCCTTTGTCGGGGTTTAACACCCCAATAATTCACACATATCCTTAATTACACAAAGCGACAAAAAAAAGTCATGTCGTGACAACTTGACAAATTTTATATCATTTTGTTCGTCTCAGTGAGACAAATCTAATGCACTAAAAAAAATTCAAAAAGTCCACACACTTTGAACTAATTATTTTTTTTCTAATTTAAATGAATTTAAAATACTTTAACTAAAAAAATCATTACTCAATAACTACTAGGCCGAATGATATAAAATTTGAAATTGAATATTGGCAAACTTTTCTTCGAACAGTGTTCGAAAAAGTTCGAAGTAAATCGAAATAATCTAAGAAAAACCCTACGAGTATTTTTTTTCATCATTACCATCGTGTAGAGCATCTCTTTATTAGTTGTAATCCAAATTTTCAAAAAAATATACCGAGTAGTTTTCAAGATATGATTTTTTGAAGTTAAGGTTTGCTAATCAAGCATTGCTCTATATAGGAGAAATGCATGTTAATCTTACTTAAAATTGCATTTTTATAAAAGTATTTGTTTTAAAACTCTTCTTTTGCTTAAAAATGGTCAATTGTACCTTCTTTGTTCTAATTAGAATAAACAAAAACTGTTTGTTTACTTAAAACAAATAAATAGTATCTGTGTACTAATTAAAGCAAATAAAGAGTTTTTTTGTTGTAAAAATGACCACTGATCATTCTGAAAAATGGATCTGTTTTTAAGTCTTTTTCTTTTTTTAACTTTTTCTTTTATCCCGATTTTTGTCTCCTTTCTTTGTTTTTCCTCAAAATCATTAAATCATTTATATTACTACTATTTATTCTCTCTGTTTCACTTTCTTGCTTCCTGTTTTTATTTCTTTATTATACCTTTTTTAATATTAATTATACGTTTTTTCACGCTGTTCTCCTCGTTTGTCGATTTTGCGCTCTTTCTGTCTCTTTTTAGGTCAGTCTTATTTTTCTTGTACGTCTTTAAGTTTTTGTTTATTACTTTTTTTACTTTTAAAAGTTTTAATTTAGAAGAAAATAAAATTAAATTTAATAAAATCAATAGCAATGTTATAGTTTATCACATCGCAAGTCTACAAAAAGAACCAAGAAACAGTAAAAACTATAAAAATAAACGACATCACCACGAAAAAGGTGAAACACTTATTTGTGTAAAATTCAAAATCGAACAAAGTCTGTCTTTTCTTTCCTTTTTTTCTGTATTTCTTTTATCTTTTATTCTTTTTGTTTCATCCTTTCCTTCCCTTTACGTAAAACTTCTTTTCTCTTTTCATCTGTCTGATTTTTATTTTTTCTACTTTTCTTTTACTGTTTTGCCTTTTGTTTTTATTTCTTTTTCTTTCTCAATAACTACAGTTTCTCTTTTACACTGTATACTTTGAACATCTTTCTATATATTTTTAAGTATTTTTCGTCTTTTAACTTTTTCTGCATCTCTTTCTTTTTATCATGATTCTTGTCTCCTTTGTTTGTTTTTCCTCAAAATCATTAAATCATTTATATCACTACTTATTCTCTCTTTTCTCTGTTTCACTTTTTTGCTTTTAATTCTTTGTTCCGTCTCAAAAATTATACCTTTTTTCACGCTGTTCTCCCCGTTTATCGGTTTTGCGCTCTTTCTGTCTCTTTTTAAGTCAGTCAACATTCAACATCAGTAGAAAGTGATGAAAAAGCATTTGCTGAGAACATTTTCAAAAAAGTTCAGAAAGCTAGAAGAAAGTGAACAAGTTGGAATCTAAATGGAAAGTTATCTAATTTGAAAAAGATTTGTTCTTACATTTAAAGCTAAAAATGATCAATGATCATTTTTAGAACAAAAAACCTCTTTATTTGTTTTAAGTAAACAAACAGTTTTTGTTTATTGTAATTAGAACAAAGAAGGTGCAATTGACCATTTTTAAGCAAAAGAAGAGTTTTAGAACAAATACTTTTATAAAAATGCAATTTTAAGTAGGATTAACATGCATTTCTCCTATGCTTGATTAACAAACCATAACTTCAAAAAATCATATCTTGAAAACTACTTGCTATATTTTTTTGAAAATTGAGATTCTTACTAATAAAAAGATGCTCTACACGATGGTGACTAAGAAAAAAAAATTACTCGTAGGGTTTTTCTTAGATTATTTCGATTTACTTCGAACTTCTTCGAACACTGTTTGAAGAAAAGTTTGCCAATATTCAATTTCAAATTTTATATCATTTTAAAGGACAAGACCATCGCTTTAGAATGGTCTTTATTTGAAGGAAATCGGCCTAATAGTTATTGAGTAATGATTTTTTAAAGTTAAAGTATTTTAAATTCAATTAAATTAGAAAAAAATTAACTAGTTCAAAGTGTGTGGACTTTTTGAATTTTTTTTTAGTGCATTAGATTTGTCTCACTGAGACGAACAAAATGATATAAAATTTGTCAAGTTATCACGACATGACTTTTTTTTGTCGCCTTGTGTAATCGGAATTTTTCGGTCCCTTTGTCGGGGTTTAACACCCCAATAATTCACACATTTCTTTAATTAGTTGAGTTGACCTCACGTTTTGACCTTTTTCTCGATTCGATTAGGGGAAAAGCGACGTAATAAAAAACACTATGACCATTCATCGGCGTGGTTATCAGATTCAATGGATTTATTCATAAATTGCTACTTAATGTTGAAGATATAAACAACTTTCATTCATGTACGACGAGGTTGAATGATGTAATTTTGTTTGATTAATTTGAAAAGGAATTGGAATTTAAAGGAGGTTTTTAATTAAAGCGATAATTAATCGGAGTTTAAGTGAATTCAGGATGGAGTAATTATGGGTTTTGGATAAATCATTGCTGATAATTAGGTAGAGGATGAGATGAAAATTTTTTGCATATTTAATTATTGATATCTTGGAAAATATTGGTTGGAGGAGAAAAGTAAAGACAGATTTGGATTCCTCGGGCAATTTTGTGTTAGAAAAGTTAAAAATTGAGCGGTTTTAGAAGTACACGTTTCTGAAAAAAAAAAATTTTTCACTAGAGTTTGAATCTTGACTAAATTTTGGGCGATATCTCAAAAACTATTGGTTGTAGAAGAAAAACAATGACAGATTAAGAGTTTTCCGACAAACTTACGTAAGAAAATGTAAAATTTCAATTATATTCAGTTTCGAATTAAGGAAAAAAATATTTCCTCCAAAAAGTTGAATTTTAAGAAATTAAATTAAAACTGGAATCGTAATAAAAAATTCACAAAATAATCGTACACGAAAGAGAGAAACAAAATAAAATGCAAAAGTATAAATTGAAATTTCAAAAAAAAACTTAAAAATAAAAAATAATCAAATTTTAACAAAAACTAAATGAAAACAAAAAATATATAAAATATAATGTAAAAATATATGTAAAAAAGCAAATAAAGCCAAAAATGCTACAAAATTAAAAACTGAAATCATAAATTTAAAAAATTGAATTTTTTTATAAAATACACAAAAAAATATAACAAATAAAATAAATATTACAAAAAAGCCAAGTAAGCAAATAGAAACTGATGTCTCAAAAATTATTGACTGTAGATGAAAAACAATGACAGATTCTGAATTTTCGGACAATTTTACGTACGAAAATCTACAATTCATAATCTACAAATTATTTTCAGTTAACTTTACTGAAAAAAATTATTTCCCCCAAAAGTTTGAAATTTGAGAAATTAAATTTTAACCAATCTCTCAAATTTTAGCCGATTTTTTTTAAAACCATAAGTCATAGCCAAAAAATGTAAGCAGATTTGAATTTTTCGAACAATTTTGAACAGGAAAAGTTGTTTTCATTTTCCACTTTGCCAAAAATATCCACTAGAGTTGAAATCTCGACACACTAAATATTTTAACCAAAACCCCAAACTTTGAGTTGCTGATAAAAATAAAACAAATTTAAAATTTTCAGACATTTTATGCAAGAAACTTAATAAAACTTGATTTTTTTTTCTACTTTATCGAAAAAAATAATTCCCAAAATAGTTTTGACAAAAAAAATTTAACCAATTTCACAAACTCTGACCGTTATCTTAAAAACTATCGCTCGTAGACAAAAAATGAAAACAAATTCAGATTTCTCCGACAATTTTGCATAAGAAGATATAAAAAAGTTTTATTGTTTTTACTGCCAAAAAAAAAATCTATTAGAGTTTCAATTTTGATGAATTGAATTTTTATCGATATCTGAAACTTTCACCAATATCTCATAAATGGTTGGCTATAGAAAAAAAATACAGATTTAAAATTTTCAGACAATTTTACATAAAAAAACTTGATACTTCGTTTTATCATTTTTTCAAAAAAAAAAAATTCTACCATATTGAATTTTGACGAATTAAATTTTTATCATTATCCCAAATTCTGGTCCATATGTCAAAAATTATTGTATCTGTTGACAAAAAATAAAAACAGTTTCAAAATTTCCAAAGTATTTTGTGTAAGAAAAACTAAGATTTAAACCTTTGTACTTTGTCAAATAAAAAGTTTGAATTTTGAAACTAAATTTTAATCAATCTCTCAAAGTTTTACCAATATCTTAAAAACTATCACTCTTAGACAAAAATTAAAAACAGATTTAAATTTCCCAAACAATTTTGCATTAAAAAAAGTTGTTTTTACCAGCCACTTTGACAAAAAAATCCACTTAGGTAAGTTCGAATTTAGACAAATTAACTTTTATCGATATCTCAAAAACGGTTGACTAAAGATAAAAAACAAAAGCAGATTTAAAATTTTCAGACAATTTTACGTAAGGAAGCTTAAAACTTGATTTTTTTCTACTTTCCGAATAAAAATTATTTTCTAAGAAAGTTTGAATTTTGACAAATTAAATTTTAATCAATCTTTCAAACTTTAACAGATATTTCAAAAACTAATAAAAGCAGACAAAAAAACTAAAACAGATATGAATTTCCTGAATAATTTTACATCAGGAAAACTACAAATAGAAATATGTTTAATATTTTCTTAAACGTAAAAAATTCCCAACTATAGTTCAAGATTTTATAATTGAAACCAATTTCGACAATTTTTCGTCTTTTATTAATTATTATTTTAGTCTAGATCCGTAATTTGTAACATTTTGACTTTTTCAACTGTTCATTTTTATGCAAAATAGACTATGATAAAATTATAAAATATTTTCCTTTCTATTTCGCCGAAAAAGTTTGAATTTTGATAAACTAAATTTTAACCAATCTCCTTAACTTCGGGCGTTATTTTAAAAACTATTGGAGATAAAAAATAAAAACAAATTTGAAACCCTCAGATAATTTAGCATAAAACAAGTTAAAATTCGAGTTATTTTATTTTTCCAATTTTCCACAAGTTTTTTTTACTTTTAATTTTTACCAAAGTTTGGATTTTCATCGATATCTCAGAAACTATTAGTCGCAGACAAAAAATTCGGACAGATTTGGAATCCTGGGAGAATTTTGTTTATGAAAATTTCACCTTTAAGCCCATCTTTCTACATACCAACTCGCTAGAAACTGACATAATGGAAATTGAAATTAACCAGAAATGTCACGTTCCTTGTAAAGGTCACTGTAATTTTTCAACTCTGTTTTGTATTGTTCCGACAGCCAGACGAGGGTTTTAACTGGATTACCTGATGTGCATTTACAATTTGAGACAAACAGAATAATTGCTAATAAAAAATTCGAGGGGTTTAGATTAAAACCAATTGGAAGTAAATGAACCTCAAGTGGCGGTATTTTTAGAACCCTCTTATAATTCTCCCTCAATCATGTCTTTAGAATTTTTCTCGAGTCAAGTACACTAAATAAAAATTTACGACGAAACTAATGACCAATAAAAGTGGACTTTTACGCTTCTAATAAATATATTGAGTGGCGTTTAAAAAGCTCGAGGACGTTAAACTTGGTAATTAGAACAAATATTAGCTTTTTTAATTTTTTGCAAACAGAAAATATTTATCGAGTGGAAAAATGCAAATGTTTGGAGTGTGAATAAGTAGCTGGAATAGTTTTCCGATCATTCGGTTTATCATAACCTTGTCGGGCCCACGCACGGTTATATAACACGTTCGAGATTATAAATTAATTGCATCTACTTTTGAAACGAAAAAATTTTTTTGCAGATTTTATCAGTCTATTTTGCATAGAAGTGAACGGTTGATAAGGTCAAAATAATAAAAATCATAGATCTAGACTTAAATAATAATTAATAAAAGAGGAAAAATTATATAACATCGTTTCAATTATTAAATCTTGGGAATTTTTTACGTTTAAGAAAATATTAAACATATTACTAATTGTAATTTTTCTGTTGTAAAATTATAGAAGGAATTCACATCTGTTTTTGTTTTTTGTTGGCGTTTATTAGTTTTCAAAATATCTCTAAAAGTTTGAGAGATTGATTAAAATTTAATTTGTCAAAATTCAAACTCTTATAGATAATAATTTTTATTCGGAAAGTAGAAAAAAATCAAGTTTTAAGTTTTGTTACGTAAAATTGTCTGAAAATTCCAAATCTGTTTTTGTTTTTTATTTACAGTCAACCGTTTTTGAGATATCGATCAAAGTTTGAGATATCGATAAAAAGTTAATTTGTTAAAATTCGAACTTTAGTTGATTTTTTTTTTCAAATGGCCAGTGAAAACAACATGATTTTTATATTTTTTAATGCAAAATTATTTGGAAAATCTGAATCTGTTTCCAATTTTTGTCTATAAGCGATAGTTTTTAAGATATCGGTCAAAGTTTGAGAGATTGGTTAAAATCTGTCTTTATTTTTCATCTGAAGTTAACTTTTTTTGAGATATCGGTTAAAGTTTAAGATTTAGATTAAAATTTAGTTTGACAAAATTCAAACTTTAGTGAATTTTCTTTGGTAAAGTGGAGAGTGAAAACAACTTAACCTCTATGTTTTCTAACACAAAGTAGTCCGAAAAATTCAAATTTGTTTTTATTTTTTGTCCATGAGTAATAGTTTTTAAAATATCGGTCAAAGTTTAGAAAATTTAGTTTGCCAAAATTCAAACTTTTTATTTGACAAAGTAAAAAGTTTTAAATTTTAGTTTTTCTTACACAAAATACTATTAAAAATTTAAATCTGTTTTTGTTTTTTATTTACAGAGTAATTTTAGAAATATCGATAAAAACTTAATTTGTCAAAATTCAAAGTCTGGTGGAATTTTTTTTTTCGAGAAAATAGAATAACAAAGTATTTTAAATTTTAAGTTTCTTTTATGTAAAATTGTCGGAAAATTTGTAATCTGTCTTTATTTTTTATCTATAGGTAACCATTTTTGACATATCGGTGAAAGTTTGAGATATCGATAAAAAGTTAATTTGTCAAAATTCGAGCTCTAATGGATTTTTTTTGGTAAAGTGGATAGTGAAAACAAATTGATTTTTATATTTTTTAATGGAAAATTGTTCGGGAAATCTAAATCTCTTTTCAATTTTTGTCTAAAAGTGATAGTTTTTAAGATAATGGTCAAAGTCTGAGAGATTGGTTAAAATTTAATTTGTCAAAATCTAAACTCTTGAAGAAAATATTTTTTTCGACAAAATAAAAAGGAAAAATGTCTTAAATTTTAAGTCTCCTTACGTAGAATTGGCTGAGAGTTTTGAATCTGTTTTTATTTTTTATCTGAAGCAAACCTTTTTTGAGATATCGGTCACAGTTTAAGGTTTAAGTTAAAATTTAGTTTGTCAAGATTCAAACTTTAATAAATTGTTTTTTGGCAAAGTGGAGAGCGAAAACAACTTAACCTCTATATTTTCTAATACAAAATAGTCCGTGAAATTCAAATGTGTTTTAATTTTTTGTCTACGAGTAATAAAATATCGGTCAAAGTTAAAAATTAAGTTTGCCAAAATTCAAACTTTTTATTTGACAAAGTAAAAAGTTTTAAATTTTAGTTTTTTTTAAACAAAATACTATAAAAATTTTGAATCTATTTTTCTTTTTTATCTATAGAATAATTTTTGAAATATCCATAAAAATTTAATTTGTCAAAATTCAAAGTCTGGTGGAATTTTCTCTCGGAAAAATAGAAAAACAAAGTGTCTTTTATGTAAAATTGTTTAAAAATCTAAAAACTCTCTTTATTTTTTATCTATAGCCACCATTTTTGAGATGTCAGTGAAAGTTCGAAATATTGATAAAAATTCAATCTCGAATTCAATTTATCAAGATTCAATTTTTGGCAAAGTGTTGAGTAAAAAATTTGACTTTTTTATATTTTCTTATGCAAAATTGTCTAAAAAATTTGAATTTGTTATCATTTTTTTACGAATGATAGTTTTTAAGATATTGGTCAAAGTTTGTCAAACTGGTAAAAAATTTGTTTGTCAAAACTAATTTGAAATTTTTTTTTTTTCGACAAAGTAAACAAATATCTCAAGTTTTAACAAATTCTCTTAGATAAAAATGTCTAAATCTGCAACCAACCATTTTTAAGATTTTGACCAGAGTTTTTAAGAGATTGGTTAAAATTTACTTTGTCAAAATCAAAATTCTTGTAAATTTTTTTTCATCAAAGTAAAAAGAAAAATTCTTTCAAATTTCAAGCATTCTTACGTAAGATTGTCTGAAAATTCCGAATCTGTCCTTGTTTTTTACCTACAACCAATGGTTTTTGAGATATCGGATAAAATTTAGTCAAGATTCAAACTCTTGAAGAAAATTATTTTTTTTTGACAAAGTAATAGTCAAAAGAGTTTAAAAATTACCTCTCCCCACACAGAAGTGTCTGGGGATTCCAAATCAGTTGTCATTTTTCACATACGCCCAGCAGCTGTCGAGATATAGGTCAAAGTTCAAGTCATTGTAATACAAAAAATAAACAACAATTTCAAATTCTAGTTCTAATTTTAGCAAATTTGTTACAAAATCCATGAAACGAAAGCATTTACCTTGAATATTTGTAGTGCTGAAAATAAATCACTGAAAAAAAAATTGGGACAAGTTTCTGACAATAGTTGAAAAATCCTGAAAGCAACAATTCTAAACAAACTGTCCTAAATTGTATTAATTATCGCGTCGGCTGTGAAACAAATTCCCATCAGACGTAAACAATTGTCATGTGGTGGCAGCAAACACGCCAAAAATAAAGCAGGCGTGGAAACCCATAGGCGTAGACAAAGTTGGGGACTTACCCTCGAGATGCGCAAGGGTTGGTGGACGTCGACGCCGCCGTGCAGTCGAAAACCCCACGGAGAACCTCCGTCTAAGACAACTTCACGAGTTGTCATGGCCGGCTGGATGGCGGCCAGTTGGGCCACAGCCAACGCGATCACAATCCACGATCATCGATCAAAATAGACGCGCACGCCACTGGTGGATGGGATAATTGCCGTCAATTGGCGAGGGCAGCTGCAAGAGATGACATATTTGATGACAAAAATATTATTTCAGGGAAAAAAATTTTTTTGTTGGGTTGAAACTCTTTAAAAATCAATTGGGGCTATTAAACCCCTTTCAATGCGTCAACCCTTGTTGCAAGGTGTGACAAGGGATGAGAGAAAAGTCGATTGGTTTTCGATGAGTCTCGAACCCCAAACACAGAATTCTGATTGGTTAAAATAGAGAAAACAAAATGAAATAAAATGAGACAAAAAAATTAACATTAAAAATTAAACGATTCCAAAATAATTAAAAAACTGTAATAAATATAAAAGACATTAATTGAAGTTAAAAATATGGAAAAGAATGCAATACAATAAAAATAACAATTTGCGAAAGAAAACACAAAAAATAAAATACAAAAAATCTGAATTATTATAAATTAACGTTTCAAAATGTTTGTCAAAAAAATGAAAAAAAATTAAACACCATTGTAAATAAAATTAAAAATATTTGAAACAATAGAAAACAAAAAATAAAAAACAACAAAAATCAAACAATAGAATAAGAAAAACAAAAAAAAAAACATTCAAAATGTAAAAAATTGGGTATGTTAAACTAAAAATTACGTTGGTAGCACTGGCTGTTATTTGCAAATATTAATTGAAAAAGACAACAAAATAAAATAAGAAAAAAATAAAAGAAATTCAAAGTAATAGAATATAGAAAACTTAAATTTTAACAAAATGACAAAAAATATTGAAAAAAACCGCGCAAAATAACATCAAAGAAAAAAATAATGACAAAATAAGGAAAAAAAACTACAAACAAAAACGCAAAAAAAAATAAAGCGAAAATAAGAAACGAAAACAAAAATAAGTAAATTAGGCAATCTCTAGATTTGTAATACGAATAAAATACAAGTAGAAAATAGCCAAAAACTAGAATTTTAATTAAATTAAATAAAAAATAAAAATGAGCAAAAACAATAATTGTCAAACAAATTGTAAAAAAAATAAACTAGACAAAAACGAAAAAAAGTCAAAATAAAATGTAACAAATAAAAATAAATGTAGAAAAAATTTTAGAAAGTGAAAACCCAAAACTGGAATTTTAACTGAATAAAATAAAAATTTTAAATAATGATCAAAAATCTAATAAAAAAACAAAAAACCGATGGGAAAAATGACAAATATAAAAGAAGAAACCTCAATAAGAAAGAAATAAACTAAACCGAAACAAAAAAGTAGAATAAACAAAAAGTCAAAAAAGAAAACAAAAATTTAAAAGTGTCAACAAATATATGAATTGTGATAGTGCTAGAGTTGTCACAAAAAAATTGAAACTTGATAAAAATAATACAAAAAACAAATTAAAAATAAAAGTAAAGAAAATAATTTTAAAAACGGATAATAAAAAACTAGAATTCTAATTAAATATAAGAGATAT
>NW_025401050.1:9822955-9826225 GCF_015345945.1 Tribolium madens
ACAAGTCAAAAGATTAAACAGAAATTTAAAAATGTCAACAAGTCTGAAACTTGATAAAAATAATACAAAAAATAAATTAAAAACAAAAGTAAAGAAAATAATGATTTTAAAAACTGACAATAAAAAACTAGAATTTTAATTAAATAAAACAGAAATAAAACAATTAATCAAAAAAAGAACAAATAAGCAAAGAAAACGTAAAAGCCACAAATATAAAAAAACTGAATAAACATCAAGTCAAAATAGAGAATAAAAATTTAAAATTGTCAACAAAAATAGATTGTGGAAGTGCTAGAGTTGAAACAAAAACAGAAAAAAAGAGTTAATAAAACACAAAAAACAAATTGAAAATTAAAGTAAAAAGTAAGATTAAACAAAATATAAATAAATTAAAAAAAAACAAAAAAAAAGTTGAATAAACATTAAGTCAAAATAGAAAACAAAAACTGAAAAGACTCAACAAAAATAGATTGTGGAAGAGTTGTAACAAAAACAAGAAAAAAAGTCAATATAGTAAAAAATAAGTTTACACAAAAAAACAAAAAGTATATATAAATTAAAAATTAAGAAAAAAACTAGATTATGAAAACACTAGATTTGTAAGAAAAAGTAAAAGAACGTAACAAAAATAATATAGAATATTGAAACATAAAAAAATTAAATTAGAAAAAGAACAATTATGAGCAAAACAGAGGAAACAAATAAAAAAGTTGCAAATAAAAAGAAATGTAGAAAAATTTTTGGAAAGTGAAAACTCAAAACAGAAATTTTTATTAAATAAAATTAAAGTTTTAAAAGATAATCAAAAATCTAATCAAAAAAGACAAAAACCGATGTAAAGGACGACAAATAGAAAAGAAAAAACTGAATAAGGGAAAAATAAACAGAAACAAAAATAAATAGAAAACAAAAATTTAAGATTGTCAACAAAAATATGGATTGTAAAAGTGCTAGAGTTGTAACAAAAACAGGACAAAAGAGTAAAATTTGATAAAAATAATACCAAAAACAAATTAAAAAATAATTTCACCCCCAAAAAAAACAAGAATAAAGTGAAAATAAAAAATTAAGCAAATAAAAAACTACATTATAAAAATACTAAACATGTAACAAAAAATGTAATAAAAATACAAGTAGAAAAAGAATTAAAGTTTGAAACAAAACAATTATGAGCAAAACACAGATTACAATCAAAATGGCCTATAATAATAAAACTAAATATAACAAAGCAATAAAAAGAAACAAATTGGATTAAATTTTATTGTTCAAACCCTCAATTCGAATAAAAAAAATAAAAACTTGTAAAATCAAAATGTTAATTGGTTCAATATTGCCTCTCATATGTCATTTCAACTTGTTTATTTTTATAACACTACAACAAAGAGCCTATTATAAATGCAAATACGCATTTTACGACCAAATTGAATAATTTCACTGTCACGACAAAATTATTTTAAACGATGATAATCAAACGAGAGAAAACCTTGTTCTTGTATTTCCCTCGAAACTAATTTTTAACTGTCAAATTTCCTGCCAGCTACTTTTGAAAAATTCGAACAAACAAAATTAATAAAAAAATTAAATAAATAAAATCGCACCTTGAATGGGAGCAAAATCCATCTTTGTGGTAATTCCAGTCACTGGCACTAAATCGAGTCACAATCACTGAAAATTTTTCAAAATTGGAGAACTCGCGAGAGCATTTTTCAACTCCTACGCGTCCGTTCTTGGTCACTAGTGAAACTGGTGTAGAAACTAGTGGCATGCGATCGACTTGCGCGCTTCCACTTGAAATTTTTCACATTTTCAGCATATAATAACGGAGGATGCACTTGACGTATGGCTGGATTACGATGTTTCAGCGCCTGAAAATATCCAAACGATGAGAGGGCGGAGGTGCAGGTTTGTTTATTGATGGATGGATGGCTTTGAACTCGAGGCTGAATGCGATTTCAGGCCTGAAAACCGATTTTTTCAGTTGTTTCAGAATCTTGTTTAATAAAAAATAAAAAAACATAAAAAATCAAAACGTGAAAATGAGACAAATGCTGTAGATAAAAAAACGAAAACAAAAACTAAAATAAAAAATAACAAAACAAAATAAAAATAACACAAAAAAAGAAAGAAGTGGGTGAAGAAATAAAAAGAGAAATTAACCTTTGACAAACTCTAATAAAAAAAATTGTTTGTTATAAAGAAGCTAAATGCGATTTTAGACTTGAAAACCGATATTTTCAGTTGTTTCAGGATCTTATTTAATAAAAAATAAACAATGAGACAAAAATCGTAATGTAAACGATGATTAAAAAAACGAAAACAAAAACTAAATTAGAAAATAACAGAAAATAAAAAAATCGCAGATATGACAATTTAAAAATATTGGAATTTTATTTGTAATAAAAAGAGAAAAGAAGGGAAGAGAAAAGAAAAAGGACAAGTAAAAAAGAGTAAAAATAAAGAATAAAAAGCAAATACACATAAAAATAACACAAAAAAGAAACAGATGGGTGAAAAAATAAAAAAAGACATTAACCTTTGACAAACTCTAATAAAAAAATAGGTTGTTATAAAGAATAAATAAAAGAATACAAAAAAGAAAAATCTCGAAGAAAATAACTAGAAGAATTAAGCAATTATTTGTAATAAAAAAGAAGAAAAGAGAAAAGAAGATAGACGGAATAAAAAAGAGTTAATAAAAATGATAAATGAAAACTAAATAGGCATAAAAATAACAAAAAAATAGAATTCCACCTTTGACAAACTCTAATAAAAAAAATTGTTTGTTATAAAAAAGCTAAATGCGATTTTAGGCTTGAAAACCGATATTTTCAGTTGTTTCAGGATCTTATTTAATAAAAAATAAACAATGAGACAAAAATTGTAATGTAAACGATGATAAAAAAAACGAAAACAAAAACTAAATTAGAAAATAACAGAAAATAAAAAAATCGCAGATATGACAATTAAAAAATATTGGAATTTTATTTGTAATGAAAAAAGAAAAGAAGGGAAGAGAAAAGGAAAAGGACAAGTAAAAAAATAACACAAAAAAGAAACAGATGGGTGAAAAAATAAAAAAAGACATTAACCTTTGACAAACTCTAATAAAAAAGTAGGTTGTTATAAAGAATAAATAGAAGAATACAAAAAAGAAAAGTCTCGAAGAAAATAACTAAGAATTAAGCAATTATTTGTAATAAAAAGAAGAAAAGAGAAAAGAAGATAGACGAAATAAAAAAGAGTTAATAAAAATGAAGAATGAAAACTAAA
>NW_025401050.1:9827630-9833524 GCF_015345945.1 Tribolium madens
TTTAAGTAAAATACACAATAAAGATATAAGAAATAAAATAAAAATTAAATAAAAGTAATATAAACATATAGAAACTGAAAGACAGACCCATGTAACAAAAAAAAACAAAAATAGAAATAAAAATCGGAAAAAAAAAACAAAACAGACTAAAAAAACAGAATAAAATACAAAAGAATAAATAAAATAGACACAAAATCATAAACCGCCCAAAAAATAGTACGAATTATAATAATTCGAGTAGAAATAGAGAAAAAGCAAAAAAAAGTAACAAAAATAGTGGACAAACAGAAATTACACTAAAAGTAAAAATAAAATAGTACAACGTTGGAATAAAAATATAAATAAAATAAAAAACCAAAACTGATAATAAAATTATAACAAAAACTAAGTCAGGAACCAAAAATAATAATAATAATTGTGCTTACGTTCAAAATTATTAATCACAAAAAAGAGTGAAAAAATTGTAGAATTTTAATATAAACTAAGTGAAAGAGTAGATTTTGTCTCTTTCTCTCGCTTTTAAGTAAAAATACCGTGTGATTAATTTTTTGCCATCTAATTTCAATTTAAACCTCTCTAAACTTTCCCAATAAAAACCCAATTTAATTAATCCTTTTCTAGACTCATTTACATTCTTTCCCCTCTCTCAATCGTGTTAATGTCTCACCATAATCATCCAAAGCCAACTCGTTTACTTTTTTCGGATAAAATGAAGCAATTTATATTTACTCAAACATTGACTTCAACCCTATTTCAATAAATTAACTTATCATTAACTAAACATTAAACCCAACTTGAGATTAACAGATCATCCAGATTTTTTTTATTATGTTTGATGCAAATAAACCTTGAACGCTATTTTTCTGTTTAGAGAAGAACAAGATAAGAAGAAATATAACCAAAGAAGAGAAAAATGTAGGCGATTTAATTTATTCACACCTTGAACCGAGTTTTATTGACATATTTAGGCAAGATTTTAAATGTTAGAAGGACAATTATGCAAAAATCCAAGTCTTGAAAACCATTCAAAAAAATTACAATTTTTTGTTTTTTTCATATTTTGCTCACCTGTAATTAAGTTATGAATAAAAAATGGCTCCAAGGTTGTCACATTTAATCAATTTCCTCTAATTGCAGTAATTTTAAATTTATTTTTGTGGTGATTTAGTCTCCTAAAACGAGGCTATTTACGACTCTACTACATCACGACAAGTTTACCTTAACATCATTACAAAAAACTACATTTTATTCCATCCTAGGGCAATAAAAGTGAAATTTTGGCACTATTTTTGCATATTTTCTCCCCTAGACACACCTCCCGGACTTGACCGGTTTTTTAAACACACTGTATGACATCACTGGGGGTTTACGTGAGTGCGAAGTTAGGTTATTTTAAAAAGACAGAAGCTTGGAAATAATGTAAACGAAAGTAATTCGAAGAAAATAGCAGATGTGGAGCGCCATCGCGGTAGGCGGGGCGGCGCTGCCACATAGTGCACGCAAATCCACAAAGCTGAGAAAAACTCTGAACGCGAAAGTTTACAAAATGGCAACGTTGAGCAGTACAAAATGAGATAAAAAAAAATTGCGTTTATAACTAGAATTCTTGATATATGGCAACCTCGCACTATTTTAATATTTAATAATTAATATTTGTTATGGCAATAGTGCACTGAAAATGTGTAACCAATTTAATTTGTCGCAAACAAAAAAAAACTGGCAACTTTGCATTTTATTTAAACTTTTATTTGTAATAAAAAAGAAAAAAAGAGAAGAAAGAAAAAGAGAATAAGAGAAGAAAAGAAAGGAGAAGAGAAAAAAAATTGGCAACCTTGCAGCGGTGTTTTAATTAACCAAAAAACTAGTTTTCAAAAAAACTTGAATTCTTAATATATGGCAACATCGCATTTAATATTTTAACAGTTTTTAATTAATAGTTAATATTTGTTATGGCAATAATGGACTTAAAATTTGTAACCAATTGAATTTGTCGCAAAAAATAGAACGTCTGGCAACGTTGCATTTTATTAAGAATTTTATTTGTAATAAAATAAATAAGAAGAGATAAAAAAGAGAATAAGAGAAGAGAAAAGAAAGAAAGAAAAGAGAAGAAAAAGTGGCAACCTTGCTCTGGTGTTATTAATTAACCAAAAAATGGCAATAGTGCACTTAAAATTTGTAACCAATTAAATTTGTCTCAAAAAAATAGTAAGTCTGAAAACATTGCATTTTATTTAGAATTTTATTTGTAATAAAAAGAAGAGAAAAAAAATTAAATTAAGAAAAGAGAAGAAAAAGTTTCAATCTTGCACCAGTGTTATTAATTAACCGAAAAAATGGCGTCTATAACTTGAATTCTTGGTATATGGCAACGTCGCACTATTTTAATATTTAATTAACAGTTTATAAATTTGTAACCAATTGAATTTGTCTCAAAAAAAATAGAAAGTTTGGCAACGTTGCATTTTATTTAGAATTTTATTTGTAATAAAAAAAGAAAAGAAGTGAAAAAAAAAAGAGAATAAGAGAAGAGAAAAGGAAAGAAGAAAAAAGAAAAGAAAAAAAAGTGGCAACCTTGTTCCGGTGTTATTAATTAACCAAAAAATTGCAATAGTGCACTTGAAATTTGTAACCAATTGAATTTGTCTCAAAAAAATAGAAAGTCTGGAAACATTGCATTTTATTTAGAATTTTATTTGTAATAAAAAAAGAAAAAAAAGACAAGAGAAAAAAAATAAGATAACAGAAAAATTTGGAAGAAATCTGTCTGGCAACGTCGCATTTTTGAAATTTTGAGTTACAACATTGACAAGTCGCGTCAACAAGAAAATTTGTAGATTTTGCAACACCGCACCTGCTCTTGATCAATAAATTTTAGAAAATGGTAACGTTGCAAAAATGCAAAATCAAACTATTAAAAAGTGGCAACCTTGCACCGCTGTTATTAATTAACCAAAAAACAAATTTTTAAAAAATGATGGCGTCTATAATTAGAATTATTGATATGTATGGCAACGTCGCACTATTTCAATATTGTTGCATTTTTGAAATTTTGAGTAACAACATTGACAAGTCGCGTCACCAAGAAAATTTGTAAATTTGGCAACAGCGCACCTGCTCTTGAAAAATACTATAAAAAAATCTGTGCGCAAAATTTTCCAAAATGGCAACGTTGCACAATGTTTCAAAAATACAAAATCAATCAAGTTTCTATCAAAAAGTGGCAACCTTGCACTGATGTTGTTAATTAACCAAAAAATAAGTTTTTAAAAAATAATGGCGTTTGTAACTGTAATTTTATTATATGGCAACGTCGCATTTTTATTTTAATATTAATAATTATGATTTGTTATGGCAACAGTGCACTTAAAACTTGTAATCAATTAAATTTGTGGCAAAAAAATTGAAAGTTAAACATGTGGCAACTTGTTCTGTAATCAAAAATTTTAATAAATTGGCAACGCTGCTACGAATCTAATGAATGAAACTACATATTTGAAATCGAGCTTTTGGTAGTTTGAAAGTAATCTGGAAGTTTGACAACGCTGCATTTTTGAAATTTTGAGTTGCATTGACAAGTCGCGTCAACCAGGAAATTTGTAGATTTGGCAACACCGCACCTGCTCTTGATCAATACCATACAACACATGTTTATGTTTGCTCTCTTTCTCTTTTTATTCCTTTTCTAACATTTGACATATCTTATCTTGTCACTTTTTTCAATTGTTTTGTCAAATTTTGTGTTTCTTATCACAAAATCAAGCTTTAAATTCAAAAATTGATGTCAAAAATGTAGATTTCTGTAAAGGATTGGCGATATTTTTGATAGATGGCGCCACAAGTGACGTGGCCAACTGGGATAGAAAATTGAAACACGTTTTTTGATGTTATTAACTATTTTATTGTTGTCACACTATGTACATGTATTTACAATAATAAAAAAATTGAAAAAAAACAAAAACTTAACAAAAAAAAACAAAAAGTGGGTATTTTTGGGAATTAGCAGAGTTGTTAAAGCAGACGTCCTATTTCATTGTACTCAAAATCAAGTGTACTGTCCCCTAACTCAAACAATTGAAATATTCGACTTTTTGAGGGGTACTCAAATTTCCTCAAAACTTGAATTTTCGGTAATTTGAGTAGAAAAACTCAAAAAATTGTATACTTTTCACAGCGAAAGCAACTAAAATTAAGGCACAATTAGGCAAACCAAAACTGACTTAAAACTAATTCACAAACCTAATTATAACTAATTATACGTAACTTTAACACCGGTTGCAATTAATTAACTAATTATAATTAATCTAGTCTACAACACACACTTATTTCACTTAATTACATTTTTTTTTGGGTTTTTTCAAGTCAAGGTTCTTTTGGCAAAAAACTGAAAACACAAAAGTAAAAAAAAAAACAAAAAATGTAGCAATCTAAAGTCTGGTTTAGAGATTGCGGAAACTTAACTTAACCACAAACTTAACACTGTTGTAAACTTAACAATGTAATTTTGATTGAACGGCCGAACAGCAACATGATTTCTTTCCATGAAACTTAACAACAACAAACAAACGTAACGTAAACTTAACCGCAAACGTAACGTAAACTTAACCACAAACTTAACGTAACAAAAACTTAACAGCGTTTTGTGGCGGAAATCCGGTTCATCTGTAACAAGAGATTAGATTTAGTGAAAAAATAAAATTTTTATCCGCTCAAAGCCGACTCGATCTCACAAACATGCAAACGAAGCGAAGGAAAATTGTGGAAATTTTTCACTCACCTAGAATTGAGATAAAAAGAAGAGAAGAAAAAAAGAAAATAAGAGAAGAGAAGAAAAAGTGGCAACCTTGCTCTGGTGTTATTAATTAACCAAAAATGGCAATAGTGCACTTAAAATTTGTAACCAATTGAATTTGTCTCAAAAAAATAGAAAGTCTGGAAACATTGCATTTTATTTAGAATTTTATTTGTAATAAAAAGGAAAAAAGAAGAGAAGAGAAAAAAAAGGAAATAAGAAAAGAAAAGAGAAAAAAAGTATCAATCTTGCACCGGTGTTATTAATTAACCAAAAAACTAACTTTCAAAAAAAAATGGCGTCTGTAACTTGAATTCTTGGTATATGGCAACGTCGCACTATTTTAATATTTAATTAACAGTTTTTAAATTTGTGACCAATTGAATTTGTCTCAAAAAAATAGAAAGTTTGGCAACGTTGCACTTTATTTACAATTTTATTTGTAATAAAAAAATAAAAGAAGAAAAGAAAAATAAAGAGAATAAGAGAAGAGAATAGTGATAGTTTTATCCGCTCAAAGCCGACTTGTTCTCACAAACATGCAAACGAAGCGAAGGAAAATCGTGGAAATTTTTTCACTCACCTCGAATTGAGATAAACACTGACACACAAGAGCGGCCCTTAGGGCCGACTCGGTGATAACGACTCGACGACTGGTGATGAAGGAATGGTTTTGGGAAAAATCGGTGCCCTTTTATATGGTTGAAGGACGAAGGGATCCCTACCACCCGATTAAACGGGTCCAAGACGGACAATTGGGTATTGTGGCGACAAAGAGACCCTATTTGACGCCCCAAGGGTGGTGAGAAATCTTCCCAGGGCAAGGAGAAGGGCTTTGTTTGGCTTTGAAGGGATTTGTTTAGGCGGTTTTTCTAGTCGCGGTTTGGGAAAGTGGAATATCAAATGTTCAACGACTATGGGAAATTCAATTTTTTAATTATTAATTAATCATTTATTTCATTAAAATTGTTTTTTCTAGAAACGTTTTTCAGATAAAATTTTTGAAATTTAAAAACTAAATTTTCAAAAAATACCGATAATTTTTAGAATTCTACGATTTTGATTCTAGAAATAGATTTTTTTTACCTTGACATATATTTTG
>NW_025401050.1:9835904-9837216 GCF_015345945.1 Tribolium madens
AAACTGTAAATTAAAAATGTTAAATTTTTCAGTTTTTTCAGTTTTTGTTCTAAAATAAGATGTTTCTAAATTTGTCTCAACTCTTAATTTTAAGAAACTATACATTGTTTTTAAAATTCCATAATCTTACTAATTTTGCAGGTGGTTACGAATTGTGGAATTTTAGACCAGTTTCTGGGAATCTATATAGAATTTTTCACAATTTTTAAAATTAGAAATTAGAAAGAATTCTATAAATAAATTCGAAAAGAAAAGATTTCTGAACGTGAATCATAAATAAAAAAATTGTGTTTTTTCGTATTAAATTTTTAATTCTAAGAAAATATTTAAGATTTAGCTTTTTTATCTATTTTGTCAAAATTTTTACTTCTTAAAATTTCCAGTTTTGATAAATTAGATAAACAAATGTCGCAATTAACTTTTTTATGACATTCGTAGCAAAATGTTCTGATTTCTCCTCTGAAAGTTTCTCCTGAAACCGTTTCATTATTCACCCCGAAATGTAAATCTGCACCTTGTCTCATTTCTCACAGTACCTCTGTAATAATTCGAGCCACCTGAAGGTCCCCAACTCGAATTCCCCCACATTCTCACGGCCCCTCTCTCACCCTAGATGCACTTTCCCACCATTTGTAAAAAAACTCATCTTAATGGAGCTTTCAGTCCGAATTAGCGATTCGAAACAATAAAATGGCCGGTAATGGCGCCTGAAATGATTGATGGATTCGTGGAAAAATCCTGGAGAAGGTGAATATGAAATTCCGGAAAGGGAATAAATCTGAAAAATTTCGACTTTCAGCCTCATATTTCAAACACAATTAGAATTGCAATTAGTTTGAAAGCTCGAATAAAACTTTGAGGAAAAGAGGGGAATTAAGTCAACTTTCGATTGAAATAAATCAAGGCTTTGTGTGGTGGTGGAGTTTAGATTTTCTTGGATTGTAAGTAGGTGTTAAGTAATTGCAGCAACGGTAAGTTACGTTTTATTGCGCACTTTATAAATTGCCGAGGATTTTAAGCCGAACAATGGACGAATTAATTCCGGATTTTAGAGGATAAGAGGGAAAAATGCAGGTTTTTGCACAAGGACCGAATTTTTTTAATTAAGTCGTTTAGAGATAAAAGCTGTTAAAATGATATTATGAAAATTCGGGAGTCGCTATTTTATGCATCATAAAAGTGATAAAATGGCCGAGTTTTGCGTAATTACGTACAAAAGCGTTTTTAAGGATCAAAATTTAGCATTTTTGTTATTTTCTTATTCAGTAACTTAATAACTGATGATTTTAGAAAAAAGTTAGAAATCAAGAAA
>NW_025401050.1:9840322-9841454 GCF_015345945.1 Tribolium madens
AAGTTTCTATACAAAAAATTAATTTTTTTTTATCTGTCATTTATTTTTTGACATTTGACATTTTTTTACTTCAAGTGTTTGAAAACATATACAAGATTATCAACAAATAACATTGAAAATTATTTTTTCAAGAGAAATAACTAGTCAAAGTGAAAAATTTAAACTGTCATAACTTCGAAATTTTTATAGATAATTTTTTTTAACATTTCTTCTATATTCCTGGTATCTTACTTTATATGACACTTTTCTCTGGGGCGCGAGTTTTGGCACACCCTGTATAATGCAGTTTGTCTTTCTAATTTATAAGTTCTACAAATTTCTACACTCTTAATGCAGAAGTTGTATTTTCAAGATTTAGAATTCCAGTACAAGAGTAATTTTTTTTTGAGCTTTAGTACAGTCAATTTTCAGAAACGTTTTATCTTTTTGTTCTTCTACAGTTTTTGTAATTTTGATTATAGAAACACAGAAATTTTTAGAAACTGTGAAGCATATCCAAAATTTGAAACTTTTTTCAGTTTTTCCGAGTTTCAGGTCAATTTTTTCAGTTCAAATTTGTAAAATCCTTATATGGCTAACTCTCCTGTTATCCGTCCGAACAAACAACATTTCGCTCCAGTTTCAGTTTTCAGTAACGAAATTCAGGAAAATAATTTAGTACGTTATGCAAAGAGAGTGGCAGGATTCATCCTGAGGGAACCCATCTTGGCAAACCAGTTTCTCTCAGGTGAAATCCTCTGGGAAATATATAAACTACGAGCAGCATCCGAGGAGGTCGGTTAACATTGCATAACGTTCACTTATTGTAAATCAAAACGCTATTATACACTTGTGATGGTCGTTATCTGCGCTCGAAAAGGACACGTGCTTTTTAAGACAGCTGCAACGGTGAGATTTCTATTGAACACGGGCCAAGAACAGCTGCACCTTTCAAAGCATTCTTCATGCTAAGAGATTTGCACTTTCTTGTCTTGGAAAAATTCAACGGAGATTTCAATTAAAACAAAGAGGATTTAAAGTAAAATAGAGTGAAATGAAAAAAAGATTAAAAAAAGATATCTATAAAATCTTCGAAATTATGAGAGTCAAATGTCAAATGTCAATTTTTTTTAAGCATTTTAGACTTTAAACC
>NW_025401050.1:9845414-9846588 GCF_015345945.1 Tribolium madens
GTTCCAAAATCAGAATTTTGTTTTAAAAATTTTAATATGTATTCTATAATTTCTAAAAATCTAAACATTACTTGTTGTTTAAAATAACAAAGTTCAAAAAATTCAAGAGTGTTACCAAGTAAATGAACACAATATTAATTTAACTAGTGCAGTTAGTAGAGAAAAATGTTAAATACTGATGATCTACAATGTACATCTCCTGAAGCAGCAAAAGAGACAACATTGGTAAATGTCATGGTAAAAGTAAAAACGCTTAATTTTTTTTTACTGAAAAAAGAGTTCAAATATTGAAATTCTAGAAACTTGTTAATTTTGAAGATTATTAATCTTAAAATTTTAAGAATGTCAGTTTTAAAATTATAGATCTGAATCGTAGAAATCTGGAAATGCAAAACGTAATATATTCTAGAATTCAAGAAGATTGTTAATCTTTACATTATAAAAATGTCAGTTTTAGAAATCTTAGAAATCTGATAAAGCAATTCTAATTCTAGAAACTCGTTAAACTAAAAATTGCAAGAAAAGTGACAAACAGAATCTTGATACTAAAATTGAGAAAAGAAAAACTTAAATATCTAATTCTACATTATTTTAATCTTGAATTTAAGAATGTCAGTCTTTGAATCATAAGAAATCTACAAACAAAATATAAAAATTCTGTACCCTGCAATATAGAATATTAGTCTTACCATTTAAGAAACGAAAACTTTAAATACTTACTTAAAATTCTAGATAGTTGATGCTAATCTTGAAACTTCAAAAATGACAGTATTACAATCATAAAATCTTTGTCTTAGAAATCTAGAAATGCTAAATTTAATATTCTAAAATTCTGGAATCTTGACATTAAAAAAAACAGTTTTAGAATAATAAAATCTTGATCTTAAATCTCAAAATACAATTTTAATTCTAGAAGCTCGTTAAACTAAAAATTGCCAGAAATGTGAGAAGCAGAATCTTGATAATAAAATTGAGAAAAGATAAACTTAAATATCTAATTCGACATTATATTAATCTTGAATTTTAAGAATGTCAATTTTTTTTAAGCATTTTAGACTTTAAACCATAGAAATTTTTTCCATTGAAACGAAATGTTCTCAAATATAAGTATTTTAAAACAATCAATTACTGAATTATAGAAATTCAAAATTTCAAAATTTCATAAATAAAAAAC
>NW_025401050.1:9851012-9852178 GCF_015345945.1 Tribolium madens
TTCTAAAAATTTGGACATGACTGTCATAATCTTCTAAATTTCAGCAACTAGATTAACAAGCTTCTAGAATAACTCTAGAGTATAACTTTAAAATCTATATCTTAAAACATTTTTGAATCCTTTGACTATTAAATTTAAAACTACTGACTCTTGATTTCTTAAAATGGCATTCATTTTTTGAAAACTTCTTAACAAAAATTAAGTTTTGAGAATAAAATTTTTTGAGGTTTAGAGAAAAATCTAAGTTCTAAAACTCTGGACATGACAGTTCTAAACTTCAAAACTTTAGCAACTAGAATAATTCTAGAGTTTAACTTAAAAAAAAAAAGATTTTCGTATTACTTGTATTTAAAACAGTTCAGTTTCAACATTTATTTACAAAAAGCCGCAATTCTCCCTAAAAACACAATTTTTCCATTAAAAATTAAAAAAACAACGTTAAAATTTATTCCTCTATAAGCTCCACTAAATGATAATTAAAACCATAAATCAATATAAAAAAGTTAAGCTCGGCCATGCCCCAACTTGCTGATAAATGTGCACCACCTGTGTGTCCTTTTTAATAATCCTTGCAAAAAATGTTAGAAAAATATCTGTATATTTGCTCATTTCCGGCCACAAATCAGCCTTTGGAAGCAAATTGAAGCAAAGTTATCGCAAAGTTGGTTCGATAAGTGGTTGAACGATAATCGGTTTATTGAAGCAGATCGGAATTGGTTTGCACCGATTCAAACACTGTTTGCACACAATATTACAAAACGGAAGTGAGATAGGGCGAAATTCACGATTTATGAACACTGCCTTTGTGCAGTTTAACTAAAGAAAAATTTATTTCGCTGAGTGATGAGACGATTTAGCCACTTTGCGTTATCAGACTGTATTTATAATATTGTTGGTGCATTTTTCAGGCAAACAAATCATTAATCTTTGCGTATCTTTGCCAAACAAGTCATATTTTTTTGAGCAAATTTTTTTCTTGGGTAAAGTAAGCAATAAATATTTATTTGGGGTTCATATAAAATAAAAATCAGAAAGCATACAAATTTTGAACTCTAGAAAGTTAATTTCAGAAATAATTAGCTTCTTGATCTTAGAAACCTAAAAATTGAAGACTTAAAAATTTAGAAATCTAAAAGCAAGTTTTTAGAATTCTTAATTTTAAAGAT
>NW_025401050.1:9854518-9856096 GCF_015345945.1 Tribolium madens
AAATTTTAAAATGCAAAACCTAAAATTTTACATAACATACTACAAAAAACCTAAATACTTAAAATTAGAGTACATATATTGTCAATCTAGGAATTTTAAGAATGTCAGTTTTAGAATCATAAAATTTTGATCTTAAAAATCAWGAAAAACAAAACTTATAATTCTAAAATTTGAAGCTCGTCACGCTGAAAATTGTAGAAATGTAAGTTTTAGAAACATAGTCATAGAATCATGATCTTATAATTTGAGAAACAAATATTGGAATTTCAAGAATGTCAGTTTTAGAATCATAAAATCTTGATCTTAAACATGTGGAAATGCAAAACTTAAAATTCTAGAATCATAGAAACTCGTTACGCTAGAAATTGCAGAAATTTAAGTTTCATAAACATAAAATCGTAAAACAACAATCAGAAAGCATACATATTTAGAACTCTAGAAAGTCAATTTCAGAAATAATTAGCTTCTTGATCTTAGAAACCTAAAATTAGAAGACTTAAAAATTTAGAAATCTAAAAGCTCGTTACTCGGTTGATTGCAAAAATATAAGTTTTAGAACTATAGAATCTTCATCTAACAATATGAGAAAACAAAAATCCAGATACTATAATTTTAGAAAATTATTAATTTTAAAAGTTAAAAAATGTCAGTTATAGAAATATTTAGCAACTTGATCTTAAAGAAAAACTTAAAACTTTAGAATTCTAAAAATTACAAAACTTTTAGTTTCATCTGAGAAACAAAAAACCTAAATAACTACTTCAAATTCTAGAAAGTTATTGATCTTGACATTTTAAGAATGTCAGTTTTAAAGCTCTATCTTAGAATTTATCTTTATTTTATCTTTATCTTAAAAAGCTCATTTCGGTAGAAACTCAGAAAACACTGCCTTTGTGCAGTTTAACTAAAGAAAAATTTATTTCGCTGAGTGATGAGACGATTTAGCCACTTTGTGTTATCAGACTGTATTTATAATATTGTTGGTGCATTTTTTAGGCAAACAAATCATTAATCTTTGCGTATCTTAACCAAACAAGTCATATTTTTTTGAGCAAATTTTTTTTTCTTGTGTAAAGTGAGCAATAAATATTTATTTGGGGTTGTTTGGGGCTGATAAATGAATGGTTTGTTGCAAATTGTGCTCTCGTGTAATCTATGCACATATATTTGTAGTCTTGGGAGTTTGCTTGCAAGAAAATGTACGACGGGAGATTCGTTATTGTCGCTTACAAGACACTTGACTGCTTTGTTAGGGGCGGAATTGGGGGCGGTTTGTCACGATGTCAATGCAAAAGGAAATGGAAAAAACTATGAATTTTTACGCGTGAAGATTTGATTTTTTCAGCTTCAGGATTTGATTTTTTCGCAAATCTTAATTTTTG
Source organism: Tribolium madens (assembly GCF_015345945.1). Lineage (NCBI taxonomy): Eukaryota > Metazoa > Arthropoda > Insecta > Coleoptera > Tenebrionidae > Tribolium > Tribolium madens. The sequence continues at coordinate 9,855,901 of NW_025401050.1, forward strand.
TAATCAATTTTGTAATTCTCAAAATTACAAATTGTTAATAAGTAAACCTTTTCGAATTTTGTAAATTTCAGATTACAAAAATTAAAGTTCTAAAAATTACAAAACTAAAAGAATTCTAAGTAAATGTAAGTTTTAGAATGATAAGATTTTGATTTTAAATATCTGAAGATGCAAAACTTAAAAGTCTATAATTCTA
>NW_025401050.1:9856615-9862202 GCF_015345945.1 Tribolium madens
ATATGAGTTTTATAAACATAGAATCTTGAAATTACAATCTATAAAACGAGAAACCTAAATACTTGGAATTTAAAACAGTTGTTAGTCTTGAAATTCCAAGAATCTTTGTTTTAGAAATATTTAGCATCTTGATTTTAGAAATTTTAAAATGCAAAACCTAAAATTTTACATAACATACTTAGAATCTTGATGTTACAATATGAGAAACCAAAAACCTAAATACTAGAATTCTWGAATATTGTTAATCTTAAAGATTAGTTATTAATCTTAACATTTTAAGATTATCAGTTTTGAAATTATAGCATCCTGATCTTTACCTAAAATCTTGAAGTGAAAAATTTATTATTCTAGAGTTTCAGAAGCTTTTTTTTGAAATGGCAGAATTAAGAGTTTCATAAACATATTGAATCTTAAATTTACAATTTGAGAAACAAAAAACCAAAATACTTCAAATTAGAGTACATATATTGTCAACCTAGGAATTTTAAGAATGTCAGTTTTAGAATCATAAAATTTTGATCTTAAAAATCTAGAAAAACAAAACTTAAAATTCTAAAATTTAAAGCTCGTCACGCTGAAAATTCTAGAAATGTAAGTTTTAGAAACATAGTCATGAATCATGATCTTAAAATTTGAGAAACAAATCTTGAAATTTCAAGAATGTCAGTTTTAGAATCATAAAATCTTGATCTTAAACATGTGGAAGTGCAAAACTTAAAATTCTAGAATCATAGAAACTCGTTACGCTAGAAATTGCAGAAATTTCAGTTTTATAAACACAAAATCGTAAAATTAATTAATTAATCTTAAGAATGTCAGTTTTAAAATTATAGCATCTTGACCTTTATCTAAAATCTAGAAGTGAAAAACTTAATATTCTAGAATTTCAGAAGCTTTTTAGCTTGAAATGGTTGAAATGAGGGTTTCATAAACATATCAAATCTTAAACTTACAATTTGAGAAACAAAAAACCCAAATACTTAAAATTCTAGTACATATATTGTTAATCTAGAAATTTTAAGATTGTCAGTTTTAGAATCATAAGATCTTGATCTAAAAAATCTAGAAAAACAAAACTTAAAATTCTAAAATTTGAAGCACGTCACACTTAAAATTGCAGAAATGTAAGTTTTAGAACTATACTCAACAAAAAAAATTTAAATATTTGGAATTCTAGAAAGTCAGTTTTACAAATAATTATCATCTTTATCGTAGAAACCTAAAAGTTAAGAACTTCAAAAATTAAAAATGTAAAAGCTACTATGAGTTTTAGAAACATAGAATCTTTATCTCACAGTATGAGAAACCAAACACTCAAACTATAATTCTAGAAATTTATTAATCTTAAAATTTTAAGAATGTCAGTTGTAGAAAAATTTAGCATCTTGATCTTAAAGAGAAATTTAAAACTTAAGAATTCTAAAAATTACAGAAATTTGAGTTTCATAAACAATTACCATCCTTGAAACAAAAAACCTAAATATCTACTTAAAATTCTAGAAAGTTATTAATATTAAAATTTTAGAAAGGTCAGTTATAAAGCTTTATGTTAGAAATCTAAAAATGCAAAACATAAAATTTCAGAATTTAAAAAGCTCGTTACAGTAGAAATTTTTAAAATTTGAGTTTCATATAATTCATAAAATTTTAAAAATTTAAAATTTTAGAATTCTAGAAGCTCATTGAGCCAGAAATTTTAGAAATATAAGTTCTAAAAACATATAATTTTGATCTCATAAATCCCATAAACTAGATACCTAACTACTGAAATTCTAGAAAGTTGTTAATCTTAAACTAAAATGTTAGTTTTAGAACTTTTTAGCATATTGATCTTAAAAATCTAAAAATGAAAACTTAAAATTTTAGAATTCTAGAAGCTCGTTACGTTGGAAATTTTAGAAATATGAGTGTTAAAAATTTAGAATATTGATCTCACAAACAAAGAACTTAGATAATAAAATTCTTAAAATTACTATTGAAAGATGATTAATCTTAAAATTTTAAGAATGTCAGTTCTAAAATTATAGCATATATCTTCATCTTTACCTAAAATCTGGAATTGAAATATTCTAGAATTTCAAAAGCTTTTTCAGCTTGAAATAGCAGAAATGAGAGTTTCATAAACCTATCGAATCTTAAACTTACAATTTCAGAAACAAAAAACCTAAATACTTAAAATTCTAGTACATGTATTGTTAATCTAGGAATTTTAAAAATGTCAGTTTTAGAATCATATATCTTGATCTTAAACATCTGGAAATGCAAAACGTAAAATTCCAGAATTATAGAAACTTGTTACGCTAGAAATTGCAGAAATTTGATAAAACTTTGAAATTACAATTTGAGAAACAAAAAAATTAATATCTAAAATTCTAGAATGTTAACACCTAATAATCTTGAAACTTTAAGAATGTCAGTTTCAAAAATATTTAGCATCTTGATCTTAAAGAAAGACTTAAAGTTTTAGAATTCTAAAAACTCGTTACCCTAAAAATTCTAGGAATTTGAGTTTCATAAATATAGAATATTGAAATTACCATCTCAAAAACAAAATGTCAATAAATTTTCAGAATTTAAAAACCTTGTTAAGATAGAAATTCAAAAAAATTAAGTTTCGTAAGGCATCATAAAATTTTAAAAATGTCACTTTTCTAATTATTTAGCATCTTGATCTTAAAAAATTAAGAATGCAAAACATGAGTTTTAGAAACATAGAATTTGGTCTCACAATAGGAGAAACCAGAAACGTTTTTTTTATAATTAGCTTTAAAACAAATCGAATATTTTTATTTAGTTCGCTAATTTTTTGCAAAAATGACTCGCCGTTAAGACGAACTTTTAATGAATGCAAAACCCCAGCTTTGACTTTTTCTCCCTCATCTTTCCATTAATTACCGATTTTCCTCGAAAAATAAGTCGCAAAAAATCCAACAATTACTTGACTAATTAATCTTTCCGTCGTTTTCCCCGAATTCTTAATCTGAAGCTCGCAAGAAGCTAATAAAGCTCTCGAACCAGAGAATATTAATTTTAACACCATAATGAGAGTTCTTTTTCGACGCAATGATAACTCAGTTTTGTAAACTGGAACAACAAGGATTAAGTGGTTGGATTAAACTTAATGAAATCATATACTCAAAGATTCAAATGCTGAAAATTCCCCCTCTAGAATTTCTACGATTCTAATTAAAGTTCTGTCCGATTCAGAACAATTCTTCTCATTAAACAGCTCCGTCTCTGGTAACAACTTAATTACTTTCTGAATGTTGGTACCTACTTTTCGACGATTTGTTGACATAAAGAGGGAGCGAATTCGACAAATTAAACGAATTTTATTGTCGACACGAAACAATTAAACTTTGTTGATGCTTCAACAACAAATTACTTCGCTGTTTGTTGCTGAAAAAAGCATTTCGAAATTAAAAATTTTAATCTAAAAAATAATTATTACAAAATTGGTTTGACAAACAAATCTGTAAAGTTTTGAATTATCTTTTGGAACTTGTTAAACTGCAAAAATTTATTGTAATTTATTTTTTTATATTGCAATTTTAACGAGGTTTGAATTCTAGAATTTTACGTTTTGCTTTTTGAAATTTCTAAGATCAAATTGCTCTATTTTTTTTAAATTAACAAACTAAATGAAAATATTTGATTTTAAAGGTAATTATTAAATAACAAAACCTAAACACTGTTAAAAATTCGAAAAAAAAGTAGAAAAACTAATAATGTTTTCTAATACCTTAATTAATTATGAACAAAAACACGATTAGCCCGTCACACCAAACTTTTATTATAGTTTTATTCTCACCTGAGGATGACCACTTTGTGGTCGAAACGCGTTGTGCTATAAAAAAAAATAAAAAAAAAAAAATAAATAAATAAATAAATAAAAGTTTGGTGTGACGGGCTAATCGTGTTTTTGTTCATCGTTTCCATACCAAGAAGATCCAAGAAGAAGAAAAACCTTAATTAATTATTAATTTTAATACCTTAATTGGGGTTTTTAAAATAAAAAATTCCTAGAATTGTGCGAAATTTGTTTTTAAAAATGTCTTAAACCTTAAACTGTTTCTCCTGTTTTTATTGCTTGATTATAAAACTGTAAAAACTTAGTCTTGAAGTACAAATCTTTAATTTTCTTAGTTTTAAAAATTACAAAAAATCATAGCTTCTAGAATTTTGCATTTTCAGGTTTCTAAGATAAAGATTTTATTATTCTAAAACTGACATTCTTGAAATTTCAAGATTAGCAACGATCTTCTAGAGTTTTAATTATTAAGAGTTTTTGTTTCTTAAATCGTGAGATTAATATTCTATATTCTTAAAATTCAAGATTAAAATAAAATAAAATTAAGTATTTAAGTTTTTTGTTTCTCAATTTTAAGATCAAGATTCTATGTTGCTCACATTTCTTGCAATTTTTGATTCAACGAGCTTCTAGAATTAGAATTGCGTTAACAGATTTCTAAAATCAAGATTTTATTATTCTAAAACTGGCATTTTTAAAAAGTTAAGATTAACAATCTCCTAGAAGTATTTAAGTTTTTCGTTGCTCAAATTGTAAAATCATGATTCTAATGTTTATGAAACTAATTTTAAGCTTAATAAGCTTCTAGAATTCTAGAAAATATTAAGTTTTGCATTTACAGATTTCTAAGATCAATGTGCTAAATAGTTCTAAAACTGACATTCTTAAAAGTTTAAGAATTCTATTAGGTTTTTTTCTCAAATTGTAATTTCAAAATTCTTTGTTTCGGAAACTCACATTTCTACAATTACAAGCTTAACAAGCTTTTAGAAATCTAAAGTATTAAGTTCTGTCTTTCTAAATTTTGAAGATTAAGATGCTATAATTGTGATATTGACCTCCCTAAAATTTTAAGATTAATAATTTTTCAATAATAATTTCAAGATTATAAACTTTCTAGAATTTTAGTAGTTAGTGTTTCTCATATTGTAAGATCAAAATTTTATGTTTCTAAAACCCATATTTGTGCAATTTCTAGCTTAATGAGCTTCTAAAATTCTAAACTTTTGAATTTTTAGTTTTTTAAGATCAAGATGCTAAATAATTCTAAAAATGACATTTGGAAAATTTTATGATTTAGAAACTCACACTTTTTGAATTTCTACCGTAACGAGCTTTCTAAATTCTGAAATTTCAATATTAATTAAATTTTAAGATTAATAACTTTCTAGAATTCTAAGTAGATATTCAGTTTTTTTTTGTCTCACAGATGGGAATTTCAATATTCTATATTTATGAAACTCAAATTTCCAATTTTTAGCAAAACAAGCTTTTAAAATTCTAAAATTATAAGGTTTTCTTTAAGATTAATAATTTTCCAGAATTTTAGTGTTTGAGTTTTTGGTTTCTCATACTGTGAGATCCAGATTCTATGTTATTAAAACTTCTATTTCCAGCGTAAAAAAAATTCTATAATTCTAAAAATTTAAGTTTTGCATTTTTAGATTTCGAAGATCAAGATACTAAATAGTTCTAAAACGAGATTCTTAAAATTTCAAGATTAACAACTGTTTAGAATTCCAAGTATTTACAGATTGTTTATAAAACTCATATTTC
>NW_025401050.1:9863071-9864100 GCF_015345945.1 Tribolium madens
CTAGTACAGGTCCTTTCAATAACTTAAAAGTTAGAGTTTTAAACATTCTAATTAAAAAAAAATAGAAATTTAAATTACATAAACCCTAGAAATGTCTAATTTACATCGAAATAACTTTCTCGTAGTTCCATATCTTGTTTCGTTAGTAAACAATGTTTAGTAGATTAGAAATTTTTGTTAATTTACTCGTATTTCTTTTGTCTTACAAGTTAAATTAGTTTACTTCTCCTCTCAACTTTTCTCTAATAAACGTTGACTAAAAGGCAATCCGTCCAACTTTGTTGAAAGTGTTAATCGCTTCTCAACTGTGGATGATGGGAAGCTTTTGTTTCGTCCTAGTTGAAAGTGTTTAATCCTTGTTTAAAATACTCAACCAACAACAAAGTAAAATAAAATTTACCAAAGCTTGAAATTTATCGAAATCCTAGTGGTTATTATATTCGTTCCCTCTTTGATGATATGTTTCGCAAAGACATCAAACGATTCGGACTATTGAACTACTGGTCAATAATAATTAACTCACATGGTGTATTTGAACTACTGATAAATCATACGATTCAAACGCAAAACCCGGCAACCAGAAATACACATTGTGGTGGGGGGAGGTGGAATAATCAGCGTAAAAAATTTAATCGACTAGAGTAACACGGCAGGAAATTTACTGCTGTGAAACAGGAAAAGTATTAAATTTCAGCAGGAACGTGTTTCAAATCTCCATCATATGCAACGTTTGAGTAATTTATGGCCGAGCTTGCGACTTGCTATGAAAGCTTAAAATGGCGTCCTGCTAGTGTCGATTTGCACTTGGCAGCAGGAATTTTGTTTTCCTGCTTCGTGACACGTTTCAAGTGAAATTGATTCCAATGGCATTGGCCTGAGGCAGAAATTTTATGAAGGGTGGAAATTTAGATGAATTTTCAACGAAAAGTCTTTTTCCCATAGGAATTTCTATAATACAAGTTTGAGAATCTTAATTTTTTCTTGTAAATATTTTGTAATTTTTAGTAAGAGAATATCTGGAATAAAATT
>NW_025401050.1:9867030-9869901 GCF_015345945.1 Tribolium madens
AATTATTACCTTTTAATAATTATTAGACAATCACAAAACTTAAAAATCTAGAATTCTAAAAGCTTGAATATTGAAAAGATGGGTTTTAAGATATCTAAATTTTTATTTTGAATTTTAAAAATCCAAATTTCTAAAAATTTAAACTGAGTGGTTTAGAATCAAATAATTTTAATTTYACAATTTAACGAACGCWGAATTTTAAAATCTAGAATTCGAGAACCGATTGAAGAACCTCTAAACGTAGGAATTTAGAATTCTAGAAGCTTATTTTGAAATTTTAAGAACGTTAGTTTTATAAAAACAGAATCTTTATGTTCCAATTGAAAAAGCCAAAACTTAAGATTTTGAAATTTCAAGAAAATAAGTTTTAGAATTACAAAATTTTAATCTAAGAATTTAGAATTTTAGAATCAGAATCGATGAGAGATTTAGAATTAGACAATTTTAATATGTTTCATAACTAAAAAACAGGCAAAATTTAAAAAAGCTTGAAAAAAGTTTTAAAATTATAGAATTGTGATTTCAGAATTTGGGAATTCACAATTCTAGTAACTTCCAAATTTTGATTTCTAAAGTCTTGTTATTTCAATTTGATGTTATCAAAACTATTTATTTAAAAAAAATAATAGTGAATTTGATTTATTCTTAGAATATTAAATTTTTAAAGTGTGACAGTTATAGTTTTTAGATATGATTTCAGTTTCTTCTCAAAATATTGACGCATAAAAATCTTGTTCAAATGTTAAAAATTGGTAAAAAAAATTGAAAAAAATCCTCTTTTTCAGAACTAAAATTTCATGTAACTGGGTCACGAAAATTCTTCTTGCCTAACTTTTTTAATAAGTAAATTCCCGAAAACTCCCTAATTCCTGTACTTAATAATAATTTAGCAATTTCGGTCGCCCATTCGCCCCCATATCTGCAACCCTCGTAGGTGCTAAACCCTCCACACTTATCCTGTCCCAATAAATTATGTAGCGGTTAGTGGTTTGTATATTTCTCTGCAACGTTGAGTTTGTTCTAACACATAAGTGTCACGAGTAAATTATTACCCAGCGTTATAATCATAAACAAGTGGAAAACTCAAAAAACCCAAACGCAAAATCATGTATGCAACTCGGAATCTCTTCCAATGACACTTGCTCTTCGAATAAAGCCCTTTTGTCCCTTCATTGTTCACCAAACTATATCAAATAACTCGCCAAATAATTGGGCAGTGAAACCTCGTTATGCAAATTTAAGCCCTGATTAGTGTTGGAAGATAACCCAGAAGGGATCTAATGTGGCGAAAATTTATATTGTTAAGGGTCGTAAGTTGCGAATTTTGTACATTTTTGTTGATTTAGATTGTTTATGTTTGGTTTACAGGAATTAATGCGTGATTTGGTCTCCGATTTGTTCGAAAAGGCTTTGTTTCAGTTATCGATAATGAACTAACTAATCGGACTGTGGTGTTAAACATGTTTAACGGCTATTTGCCTCCATTGTGGTGGTTGATGCAAGTTATCGGCAAAAATTGAATTAAATTATAAAATTATGTTTTTTTTTTAATAAACTGCTCTAGAAACCAAAATTTTGACAAAAAAATTAAAAAATTTCAGCTTTAAAATTGATCCATATAACGTTTTTTATATTTCTAGATGTTCTAAAGACTCAAAAAAGTGCATAAAGTCAAGTTTAAAAAATGACGAATTTTCTGAGTTTTCTCAAAAAAATTTGTAGTAAAATCGTAAAAATTGTCAATTTAGTAAAAGTCGTAAAAACGCTTGAAATATGGTTTTTTAGACGTAAAATTACGCGCTAAACACGATGCAACAAGTTAAAATACTCTACGATGCATAGTTTTTGAGATATTGAGTAATAAAGTCAAAAATAAGGGTAGAAATATCCGATTTTAACAAAAAAATCAAAAATTTTTAATTCTTATGAAAAACTAGTACTATATGTAAAATTAACCGGAGAAAACCTATGTAAAATGTTCCGGGGAATCGATTGGCGTCAAAAAAACTGCAAAATTCCTAATAGTTTTGAAGTTATGGTCGGATTTAAATTTTCCATATTTTTGACTTTATCACAAATTTTCTCGATAACTATTTATCCTAGAACACTGATCTTTTTTTTATATGATAGAAAATTAAATTTGCTTTCCAACGGTACTAAACATAAGAGGTTATTACCAATAAGTCCGGAGTTATTGGCAATAGACCGCTCCGGGTGCCAAAAATCGACCAAAATTTCGACGAAAATCAAAAATCAAAAAAATTTTTAACCTTAAAATTCATCCATATAACGTTTTTTACATTTCTAGAGGTCTCAAACACTCAAAAAAATGCATAAAACGTTATTGGGTCAAGTATAAAAAATGACGAATTTTTTGAGTTTTCTCAAAAAAATTAGTAGTAAAATCGTAAAAATAGTCAATTTACTAAAAATCGTAAAAACGGTTGAAATATGGTTTTCTAGACGTAAAATTACGCGCTGAACACGATGCAACTATTTAAAATACTCTACGATGCATAGTTTTCGAGATATTGAGTAAGAAAGTCAAAAATAAAGGTAGAAATATCCGATTTTAACAAAAAAATCAAAAATTTTGAATTCTTATGAAAAACTAGTACTATATGTAAAATTAACCGGAGAACACGCGTGTACAAACCCTGTTGACCTAAGACTCATAGTTTTTGAGATATGAATTTTTTTTGAAAAAAACTAAAAATGGCTCTGTACCCGGARCCATAACCCGGAGCGACTTCCGGTTTGGGCCAATAAATAGATAATTTCAAGCTACTTTTAATGGTTTTCAGCTTATTGCTCTAAATCTTATAGTTTCGTAGAAAAACGCGTTTAAAGTTTCACAATTTTGACAATTTT
>NW_025401050.1:9870134-9881562 GCF_015345945.1 Tribolium madens
TTTGACCTAAACCTATGTAAAATGTTCCGGAGAATCGATTGGCGTCAAAAAAACTGCAAAATTCCTAATAGTTTTGAAGTTATAGTCGGATTTAAATTTTTGAAAATTTTAACTTTATCACAAATTTTCTCGATAACTGTTTATTGTAGAACACTGATCTTTCTTGTATGTTATAGAAAATTAAATTTTCTTTCCAACGGTACCAAATATAAGAAGTTATCTCTAATAACTCCGAAATTACTAACAATAAACCGCTCCGCGTACCGAAAATCGCCCAAAATTTTGACAAAATTCGAGAAAATGAAAAACTTCAAAATTGTCCATTTGCACTCTTGGATGTTCAAAAGACTTAATAAAGCACAAAAACATTGTAAAAATGCGAAAAATAAATTTTTGAAAAATTTTGTGTAAAATATATTGAATGAAAACTTTGAAATTGTCGGCGGCGGTGGTGGCTCAGCGGCATAAGGTCCCGCTTTCCAGCAGGTAGGTCCCGAGTTCGAGCCCCGGTCAAGTCGGCAATTTTTCTCAAATTCAAATTCAAATATAATTCAAATAAATGTCAAAAGAGGGCGGGCGTATAAGAGCGCGAACTTTAAAACAAGTATCTACAAAAGTGAAAATAGTGTAAAAAGTGTATATTAAGTAAACAAAAGGTAAGTTAAAAGTAAAATAAATGAAAGGTAAGTTTTGCATTAAAAATTAAGAATTTTTTTTATTAATTATTGTTATTATTACTAATAACACAAATGATTTACATGAGTAGTAGTATAATAAAGTAAAAGTAGCATGAAATTGCATGAAAAATTGGTCCATATGCACTTCTAAGGGTTCAAAAGTGCATAAAACTTCACAAAAACACAAATATTTAGTTTTTTAAAATTGTAGCAAAATAACATTTTTACTTGTGTTGGCGACAATTAATTCAATGCAGTCTGAAGTTTTTCAGTTTAATTATCCCAATTAAATTTTTATAACAAAAATAGAAAAATTTAAATTTCTTCATTAAGTCACTTGCTGTAAAAATTATGCAAATTCCGTCTAATAAACTCCGTCAAACTAATTTAATCCCAATTACAAAACTTGTTAAATAAAACGTCGATATTTTCTCAAAAACCTTTATTATAAAATAATTAAATTAAATACACAGAGAAATCAAATACTGTTAATGTTCTTTGGTTGATTAAACAAACAAGGCAGTTTTCTAAGTATGTTAAAAAATAAAATTGCACAAGATTTCTTAAAATTAACCTGAGGTGTTGTCTTGCTCCGGACTTTGTGTCACTCCGGTGTCACTCTCCGGAGTCCGGTTAGTGGTGGTCGAGGACGGCCTTCCGTACAAGTAACTCGTACTCCGGTAACCGTCGTAGGGGTCTCTTGGGCGGTAATAACCTCCCCCTCCTCCCGCTCCTCCTCCTCCTCCTCCACTGTATCTAAAAAAAAAAACTTGAAAACTCCATTGTCTGGAGAGTTTCCCCGCTTGTTTTGTATATACGCAACGTTTTGTTCGATTTTTCTTTTGAATGAAAATTCGCTTATTAAATTTTTCCATCGCTAATTTTCCAATTCTGCTCACCGTTTATCGTCCACCGGCTGGATCGTTATTAGGGGGGAAACCGATGTGTGGCTGTCGGGAGGACAACATGACGGTCCGGGATTTCTATAATCGACATGGAATACCGGGATTTAGAGCCGAATTGGGATTTTAGAACTGGGATTAGTCACTAATATGTACAATTTATTCACGAAATTATTAATTTTTAGACATTTTTTTAAGTGACCGGTGAGTGGAATGTAACTATTGACATTGTCATTAACTATTGACATTAGTTATTGGTTAGTTATGGGAGTTAGTTCGTTGAAATAATACGTAAATACTTCTTGGCAGATTATTTTCATGTGTAAACTAAATATTGACTGTCATTAGTTAACTATTGTCAATGTCGCCAAAAAACACAAATTAACTACATACTAGAAATATATGATAATTAAATTAAACTGACAATAAACTGTTCATTAATAGAATCGATATTTATAAAATCATTTAGTGTTGACAGACATTAACTAACTATTGACTGTCAGTAGTTAAAATTATAAAAAAATATTAACTAACATAAAATTTTTAGTTTTTAGTCACAAATATGTACAATTTATTCACAAAATTATTCATTTTACCTCATTTTTCAAATTTCTCGTAATGCTATGTTACTACTGACCTTGTCATTAACTACTGACATTAATTATTTGTTAGTTGTGGCAATTTAATAATTAAAATATCACATAAATACTTTACAATTTTTTTCATAATTTTTACACTTTGTAATAAATTAACTATTGACTGTTATTAGTTAAATATTGTCAATGTCGACAAAAAACATAACAGTTAATTGTCCTACAAAAAATCGTTGATAGTTAACTACATACTGACTTTTCCTATAGAAAAATAAGATAATTAAGTTAAATTGACAATAAACTGTTTATTATTAGAATCGGAATTCATATTCAGTGTTGATAGACATTAACTACCTATTGACTGTCAGTAGTTAAATTTATAAAAAAAATATTAACTAACATGAAGTTTTTAGAATTGGGATTAGTCACAAATATGTACAATTTATTTACAAAATTATTAATTTTTGGACATTTTTTAAGTGACCGGTGAGTGTAACTGTTGACATTGTCATTAACTATTAACATTAATTATTGGTTAGTTTTGGTAAGTAATTAGTTGTAAATAATTCTTTACCGATTTTTTAATAATTTTTACACTCAGTAATAAACAAACTATTGACTGTCATTAGTTAATTATTGCCAATGCCGCCAAAAAGTACAACAGTTAATTGTCTGTTAACAACTGACTTTTCTCATAGAAAGATAATTAAGTTAAATTGATAATAAACTGTTTAATATTAACTAACTATTCACTGTTATTAGCTGAATTTATACAAAAATATTAACTAACATAAAGTTAGCTAAAAACTGCTGACATTTAAATAATATGTCTAGCTCTGCAAAAATCGATTTTATTTCCAGTTTTGACAAAAAGTATAAAACTATTAACTACAATTGCTTAACTATTAACTTTTAAATTGTAAAAAAATGCAATAGCTAAGTAATTTTGGGAGTTAACTCTTGTTTATTAACTAAATATGGGTGCGCAGTTTTTTTAAAGAGAGTTGTCATTAATTAACTATTGACAGTAATATTCAATTAAAAACTGTAAAAAGTTTGAAACTATGATTTGCTAATATAAAAAATAACTGTTCTTAATTAATTAGTGATGTATGTATGTATGTATATATGTACTGTTTACTACTGTCATGTTGACGTTTATAAATAGCTATATTTGTTTATTGACAAAAATATTAACTATTTATAGATTTTGACTACTAAAAATATTTACAATTTGTGTCAATTTTTTTTCCAGTTACTTATTGACAAGATAATAATCTTTTAACTATTAACATCAATACCAAAATGGTAAATGGTCTGTAAATTCAAATATGTATATAATTAGCTACTATTAACTATATTGACAATTATATAACAATAAAATGAAAAAATTACTATACTTAGGTTTTAACTATTAACACTTTAGATGCAAACTTATGATTTTATTATGTTTGAGTACTTTCGTTCAATTATTTTCTAGTTAATTAATAGTACTATAAACTCGATTGTTAACAAAAAAACTTTTTAACTATCGTCAAAATTGCATATTTTTTTGTATTAATTATTAACAGTTTTTTTAGCTATTGAGACTATATAATAGTATCTACTGTAACGTTAAAATAGCTACATTGACTAGTAATAAACAAAATTATTGTTAACAAAAAAATAATTTCTTGACATCTTAACTATCGAACTTTTTTGTGTTGGCTATTAACAGTTTCTTAGCTATTGACATTATGTATTAAATGACTGAACAGAAATTGTCTTTTAACTATTGTTAAAGTTATTTATGTCAAAAACTAACTTTTGACTTTTAATTTTTAACTATTAACAAAGTTTTACTTTTAACTATTTACACGATTGACACTTTAGAACCAAGTTTGATTGTTTTTTTTTAAACTTTATGTTTGATTTGATGGTAATATCTACTATAACGTTAAAACAGCTATATTGACAATATATAATTTGATTGTTAACTAAACAAAAGCTTAATTTTAGTCCACTCTCTTTTAACTATCGTCAAAATTATTAACTATTAACAAAACAATTGTGTTTTAGCTATTGACACTATGAATTCAAATGTTATTTATTTATTGACAAAACTAAAGTTGTCTATTAACTGTTGTCAAGACTAATTTAGGTCAAATCTTTTAACTATTAATTTTTAACTATTGACACCTGTAGCAAAATGTTTTTGATTTAACTAGTAACTATATTTAAGTTTTAAGTATTGGCTTTAAGTATCGTCAACATTATAACAATTTTTTTAACTATTGACACCAAATGTAGTTTTTTTATTGACTTTATCAAACAACAATGTCAAAATTAGAGTAGTTAAGCAGTTTTAACTTCAATAATTATTATCAGAAACGCTCGCTTTTTTCTGACTTAATCGTGGTTTTCGTTCGTGAAAACGCCCCAACATTTAATTTCTCTCATAACTCGCCCCAATTTCCGCCAAATTTCCATTTCCCTCATTCGAAATGAGTCAATATTAAAATCCCAGGTGTGGAATTAGAGATTGATTTCTTCAATAAGACGAAAAATGGTACACGAGCTTGCGAAACACCATTCAAAAAATGCAAATTTAAAAGTGAAATCAGCGAGATTTTGTTTCATTTCCGGCCATTTGCCGAGTGGACGGAAGTGGGTTCACGTACTGATTCATCTCGAAACAATATAAAAACGCGTTTTTTATTAACGAAAAAAAATAAAAAAAATAAAGCGTAAAAGACATGCGCGGGGAAACCCCCACTTGGCGCTCCATTTCCCCCACTCCGCGACTTATCGATTATAAATAAAACAGCCCGATTGAAGAATTTAGTCTTGGAGTTATTTCAGCCACCAGTGTTAATCGTGTTAGAGGTCACACTGACCCAGTGATGCCAGATGAGATTAAGCGCTTCTAAATTCCCTAGAATTCCCTAAACTAGTTAAAAAATTAAAAAGATACTATTTTATAGGCCTATTTTGTTGAGGTAACATAATATAAATGCAACGTAAAAATGTGTTAACTCCAAACAACGAAAAATCAATAAATAATATAACAATAAATTAAAATAAATTTTACTAAAGAAATAAAAAAATAAAATACAAGTCAATTAAAACAAATTCAAATAAACGGCTTTTAGTTATCTTGTTCTTTTTTTTGGCTTTACACAACTACAGAAAATACATTTTTGGTTTCCGCGTTGCTATGTGCTAAACTCATACAGGGTGTTCCGTCTAAACCCCACATTAAAAGTATTGAGAGTTCGAATAATCATATTTGTTTGAAAATTGGTACATAGCTATAATGCATCAAGTCCTCCTAAATGAAAATATTTTCAAGATGGCAGCACTTCCGGTTATACCGGAAGTCGGTCTCAACTTTCTTATTTTAAATGGAAAGGTATATTTTTTATTGCGTTTTTGGATTAATCGGGTTATTTTAAGAGAGTTTTCATTAGCTTTCCCTATACCTAAATTTAGCCGTTTTTGAAATATTTGGAGTTTTTCAAAAATTTTTGGATCTGCGCCTTACACTTTAAACATCGGTAACTCTGCTATTTTTTAAAATTTTTAATTAGTTTTTTGGCGTCTGAAAGAGAAAGTTTAGGTCTTTCTTCAGGTGTTTTCAAATTTTGAAAAAAAAAATACAAACCACAAAATTTTATGGTTACTTTCGTAATAATTCAAAAATAAAAAAAAGTCCATAACTTGAAAATTATTAAATTTAGGTATAGGGAATGTTAATACAGATCAATGCACAATTATATTCTCTTCGATTTAGTAAAATAAAAATTGAGGTATTTCATTTGAAAAAATTGAGTTATGAGTATTTGGATTATTACAAAAGTAACCTTAAAATTTTGGGACATGTTATATTTTTTTTTCAAAATTTGAAAACACCAGAAAAAGGATCTAAGCTTTCTCTTTCAAACGCCAAAAAAACGAATTCAGAATCTTAAAAAATGGCAGAGTTACCGATTTTTAAAGTGGAAGGTGCAAATCCAAAAATTTTTGAAAAACTTCAAATATTTCAAAAACGGCTAAATTTAGGTATAGGAAAAGCTGATGAAAACTCCCTTAAAATAATACGATTAATCCAAAAACGCACCAAAAAATATACCTTTCCATTTAAAATAAGAAACTTGAGACCTACTTCCGGTATAAGCGGAAGTGCCGCCATCTTAAAAATATTTTCATTTAGGAGGACTTAATGGTTTATGGCTATGTACCAATTTTCAAATAAATACGATTATTCCAACTCCCAATACTTCTAATGTGCGGTTTAGACGGAACACCCTGTATACAAATGCGCTAACTTGACGAAGTTACAATATTCATATTAAAAATTTTTGTAATTTTTAAAAAAAATTGAGATTTTCAATGAAAATGTAAAAAATCCCTAGATTACTAAGAAAAATTAAAAAAAATCCCTTTTTGTTAGAAAAATTCCCTAATCTGGCATCACTGCACTGACCTGTCCCGATCGAGATATCCACTACTTCCCCAATGCTGTGTCCCAACTTCGGGGATTCCCGTAGCGAAATAAAATCCTCGGCCTTGGCTATCCCATCCTGAGGTGCCTCTATACGTCTCATCCCACGGTTTGAAGCCGTCATAATCCCTATAATCCCGTGAAATATACTCGACTTTTTCGTTTAATCCCGATTTTAATTAAATTAGAGGTAGACACGGGTTTTGGTAGTTTGCATCAGCGAAACAGCTGGCGCCGGTTTTATTTTCATTGGATTTTAATAAACTTGGCGATTTTTGCTTGTAAACTTTACTCGATGCAATGCTACAACGGGGTTTAGTCGAGGAGAAAATCGGGACATGGAACAGAATTGGTTAAAACTTTTCAAGAAAATAAAAGCAAGACAAGAGTTTTTACGTCTCGTGATTTTTTTTGTTGTGTGATCTTTGTGTTTGTTTCAATTCGCAAATAATAAATTTTTCTGCAATTAAAAATGCATTTTTAATGAAGTTATTGATTAGAACTTTTTAAAACTAACTGACAATACTAATCAACTAATTGCAGTATTATTAATAACTATTGACAAATTTAATTAAAAAGACTATAATATAGCCGTCAATAGTTAATTAAATATCAATGTTTTAACTAAGTAGCAATTTTCAGTTGTTGACAATTGAATCTAATTCATATCAAAGTTTTTATTGATTAAAGCAAGTTAATATTTTTGTGAATTTTTTGTAAATAAACAATTCCTAACTACTGACATAACTATTGTCAACTTTATTTTTCATAAAAAAATTACAGTAATAACTATTCCTTACACAATCATTTCATTATCTACTCATTCTGTTACAAAATTTGTAAAAAATATTGTTTTCTAACTAAAATTAGTTAAACTAATTGTCAAAAAATTACTAGCAATATGTGATTTTATAACAAAGTTAAAAAAATAAATAATTTAAGAAAGACTCTAATATGGCTGTCAATAATTAATTAAATGTCAATGTTTTAACTAAGTAGCAATTTTCACTTATTGACTATATCTATTGACAACTGACTTTAATTCTAATTAAAGTTTATATTGACTGATATGAGTTAATATTTTTTTGGTAAATAAATATTATAAATTTGTTTTTAGGGTTAACATTTCCTAACTACTGGCATAACTATTGTCAACTTTATTTTTCATAAAAAAATTACAGTAATAACTATTCCTTACACAATCATTTCATTATCTACTCATTCTGTTACAAAATTTGTAAAAAATATTGTTTTCTAACTAAAATTAGTTAAACTAATTGTCAAAAAACTAATAACAATATGTAATTTTATAACAAATTTAAAAAATAATAAGTAAAATAAAAAAGACTCTAATATGGCTGTCAATAGTTAATTAAATCTCAATGTTTTAACTAAGTAGCAATTTTCAGTTATTGACTATAACTATTGACAACTGACTCTAATTCTAATTGAAATTTATATTGACTGATATGAGTTAATATTTTTTTGGTAAATAAATATTATAAATTTGTTTTTAGGGTTAACATTTCCTAACTACTGACATAACTATTGTCAACTTTATTCTTCATAAATAATTTACAGTAACAACTATTCCTTACACAATCATTTTGTTATATACACATTTGTTTAAAAAGTTCTAAAAAAACAGTTGTCAATATTTAAAAAATTTTCAAAAAATTAATAGCAGTGATTTTATAACGAATTTAAAAAATTATTATTAAATTAATTTCTGATTGCTCAATACTGTAATATTATACTTTTATATGATGTCAAAGCTGTTATACTAAATATAACTAGTGCCAAGCATAAATAAAATTATTTTGTTAATAACTATTAATTCGACAGTAAAATCTACTTTAAACAGTAACTACATAGAGTCATTAAATATTAACTATTGACAAATTTGTATCAAACTATCTGACAATAGTTAATGAAATAATTTTGTCAATAATAGTTGTAACAAATTGTTGTCAATACTAATAAAATAGTATTAATAAATAAATATTTTTTAAATGACAGTCAACTTTACTGCCTACAGTTATTTAACTATTGACTAAAATTACAATTTTTGTGTTAGTAATTTATAGATTAATTAATAGTTTTGCCGTAGAATTCACTTAAACTAACTATATTTAGTCAATGATAATTAACTACTGACAATTTGTCAGTATAGTAAGTAGTTACTATAACTATCTACCGCATTGCATTTTTTTGTGAGAGTAAGTTATAGAACACAGTTAAATATTGCATTTCAATAGTTTATCAATTATCTGTAAAATAAAATTTCTGAAAATTGCTTGTCAATAGTTAATACAAAAACCTGTTGAAAGTCGACAGCGCTATTGTCAATAAAAATATTATTTTTAGTTACTCAAATAACTATTGACACTTTGTATTAAATCATTTTTTTTTAATTTTAATAGTAGTTACTTAACTATTAAATGTCAATAGTTAATTATCTATCAATAAATGTATCAAAGTTTTAAAATCTACCAAAAAAAACCAAATTGCATTTTTCTTTTAATGTAGAGGTAATAATCATTTGATGAAGTCAATAGTTAACAATAAATGAAAATAGTTAATAATAACTATTGACAGCTATTTATGTAATTTTCTTAAGTTTTTTTTGTTTAACTAGACGCATTATTTTAAACCTCGACTATTGTCAATAAGTTTTAACTATTGACAAGTTTATGACAATCTGTAGACTTAGTTAGTAATGTACTGCATTGCCCAACAGTTAACATTCTTGTCGTTAAGCTAATAAAAAAAGCTATACAACAATTTAATAATTTGTTTACAAGAAGTTTTTGGCAATTGCTTGACAATAGTTAATACAAAAAACTGATCTAAATTGTCAATAAAAATACTTAAATCAATTTTCTTGACTTTTGACAATTAGTACTTGACTATTGACTGTCAATAGTTAATTTTAACTATTGACAACTATATATATATAAAGTCAGTTAAATTTTCTTTTGTCTCACTCACCTATCTCTCCCTTCATCCCTTCCTCCTCCATAATTCCATCCACTAGCATACCCCCCTGTTCCCCAGTACCCCGCTCCACCTTCCGGCCGTCCTCCATACCCTCTCCCTCCTTCCCATCCCCCTCCCGACGTCTGATAATCCCCAAATCCTCTATCCCTATAGTCATACCCCCGATTATCATACCCGAATCCCCTATCATAATCCCTATCATACCGGTCATATCTCCCCCCATAATCCCGATCCCTATCATATCTATCATACCTATCTCGGTCATACCGGTCATACCCCGGCCTTCTATCATACCGATCCCTGTCATATCTATCCTCATATCTGTCATACCGGTCATATCTCCGGTCATCATACCGGTCATACCTCCGATCATCATACCGGTCATATCGGTCAGACCGGCGATCATCATACTCATATGGCCGGTATCTGCGTTCGTCATACCTCGGCCTCGCCTCGTACGGATACCGCGAATCGGAATAACTCGAGTCACATCGGGTGCATCGTTTCTCAACCGGATTGGTCGGCGTTTCGCCCTCGGGGGAATCCTCGGGTTTAACAGCACGGTTTAACGGTTGGAGGTTGGTAGTACTGGAGCTGTACCGGGGGTAGTACTTGTTGTCGCGGGGGACACGGGCGGTGTTGAGGTTAAATATGTCTTTCACGGTGGCCGAATGGGCGAGGAGGAGTAGAGTTGACAAGTGAATCAAGGTGTACTAGAAAAAAAAACAAATTTTGCCGCCTCGTTAAAATTGTGGTGGCTTGATATCAAAATTTGCCGCCTCGCTAAAATCATGTCTTGATTTACAATACCAAAACAAATTTGTGTAAATTTTAATGAAGCGGCAAGTTTGGTCTGCCGCTTCGTAAAAATTGTGAACCAATTTATAATTACCAAAAAGTGGTAAAAATCAATTTTTACACAAATTAATGTGTAATTTGTGCATTGTTAATTGTTATGCAGCGACAATTTCGGTGTGCCGCCTCGCAAAAATTATGAACCGATTTAGAATTACCCAAAAGTGGTAAAATTATGTCTTGATTTACAATATCAAAACAGACAAATTTGTGTAAATTTTAATGAAGCGGTAAATTTAGTGTGCCGCCAAGCAAAAATTGTGAACTGATTTATAATTACCAAAAAGTAGTAAAAATAAAAATCAATTTTTACATAAATTTACATCAAATTAGTGTGTAATTTGTGCATTGTTAATTTTTATAAAGGGGCAAATTTGGTGTGCCGCTTCGTATAAATTGTGAATTGATTTATAATTACCCAAAAGTGGTAAAAATCAATTTTTACATAAATTACATCAAATTAGTGTGTAATTTGTGCATTGCTAATTCTTATGAAGCGGCAAATTTGGTGTGCCGCTTCGTAAAAATTGTGAACCGATTTATGATTAACAAAAAGTGGTTAAAATAAATTTTTAATCAAATTAAATTAGTTTAGTGGATATTTTCAATTGCTCAGTCACCGGATACGGAAATAATGAGGGGAATTGACCGAATAAAGAATGGGTTTTGTGTAGTAATTTTCTAATTTCAAATTGTATTTTCTAGACTTTGAGTTTTTTATTTTGTGTTTATCTATTTAATTTATTTTAGATGACAAAGTTTCAGAGATTTTACAGGTTTTTTTTAATTTTGTTTTTCAATTTTTTTGTTCATAAATATCATTTTTACTGTTTTATATCACTTATTTTGTTGAGTTTCTATTTCTCGTTTACTTAAATTTTTTTCAAAGATTTTTATTGCTTAACTAACATAAGTTTC
>NW_025401050.1:9882338-9885690 GCF_015345945.1 Tribolium madens
ATTAAATTCTACAATAAATGATTATTTTTTCTTATTATTTATCTTTAATTGTTTTATTAAGAATATTTTTATTAAATTTTTGTTGCAATTAATATTTTGCTTTGATTTTAGAGTTGCAAAATTGTGCTGTCTATTTTTTTCCTCTTTAGGAAAAGGAGTTTTTAAAAAATGTTTTATTTTTAGTCTTCTTGAAATCAAAAAGTCAAAAATTTGTTTTTGTTAATGTTTTTGTTTTAAATTTTTTACTTGACTTTAGTTTTTTCTTTCGTTTTTCTCTTTTAAAATTTCTTAAGTTTTTTTAGGTGTCTAATTTCAGGGTGTTCACGCATTTTTTAAAGTTTTTCGATATCTATTTTTATATATTTTATTTTTTGTTTTTATTTTTATTTTCATTATCAGTGAGGTCGCATTCTTTTATTTCCAAATTTCATCTCCTAGTTTTAATTTTATCACATCTATTTTTTTTAATATTTAAGAATTTTTGTTTTGTGCTTTCCTCTTTCTAAGGATTAAACTTTTTAATATATATTTTTATTTTTTTTCGCTTTGTAAAAATCAATTTTTACACAAATCACATCAAATTAGTGTGTAATTTGTGCATTGTTAATTGTTATAAAGCGGCAAATTCGGTGTGCCGCTTCGTAAAAATTGTGAACCGATTTATAACAACCAAAAAGTGGTAAGAATAAATTTTTAATCAAATTAAATTAGTTTAGTGTATATTTTCAATTGCTCAGTCACCGGATACGGAAATAATGAGGGACATTGACCGAATAAAGAATGGGTTTTGTGTAGTAATTGTAATTTTATTTTTCTTTTTTATTTGAAATAGTTTGTGTTTGCTCATTTAATGGAAATTTATGTTTTAATTAATAATTGTGTGTGAGAGAAAATAAATAATTGTTAGAACAAATCGAAATAATTGCACATATTTTTGTAACATTATTTCAAAATTTTTACAAAATTTTATAAATTGTGTCACTTATGTTGTGCAATGACGTTAATTGTGTGACATTAATTGACATAAAAACGTATTTAAGTTTCAAGGAAAAAAATTTTGAAACTTTAATTGCTTTAATATGTAATTTGAAATAAGTAGGCGTTGCTTGGCCAATTTGCCGGTTTAAAAAATTGTGAACCGTTTAAAATACTAATTTCAACAAAAAGTGGGCTGTGATTCTTAAAATTCGGGTTCGTGTGCCGCTTCTTAAAATTGTGAACCATTTTATAAGGAGAAAAGTTAAATATCTGTAAAAAGTGGGCTGTGGTTTTCATTTCTCAGAACGGCAAATTTAGACGTGCCGCTTTTTTCTAATTGTGAACCGACTTAGCAATAGAAAAATGGGAAAATGGATTGTTTTTCCGCTTCTAAAAATAGCGCACTGATTTAGAAAAAATAAAAAATGCTTCACACTGTGGTTTTCACTTCTCAGAACGGCAAATTCTGACGTGCCGCTTTTTTCTAATTGTGAACCGACTTAGCAATAAAAAAATCGAAAAATGGATTGTTTTTCCGCTTCTAAAAATAGTGCACTGATTTAGAAAAAATAAAAAATGCTTCACACTGTGGTTTTCACTTCTCAGAACGGCAAATTCTGACGTGCCGCTTTTTTCTAATTTTGAACCGACCTAGCAATAAAAAAATCGAAAAGTGGATTGTTTTTCCGCTTCTAAAAATAGCGCACTGATTTAGAAAAAATAAAAAATGCTTCACACTGTGGTTTTCACTTCTCAGAACGGCAAATTCTKACGTGCCGCTTTTTTCTAATTKTGAACCRACYTAGCAATAAAAAAATCGAAAARTGGATTGTTTTTCCGCTTCTAAAAATAGYGCACTGATTTAGAAAAAATAAAAAATGCTTCACACTGTGGTTTTCACTTCTCAGAACGGCAAATTCTKACGTGCCGCTTTTTTCTAATTKTGAACCRACYTAGCAATAAAAAAATCGAAAARTGGATTGTTTTTCCGCTTCTAAAAATAGYGCACTGATTTAGAAAAAATAAAAAATGCTTCACACTGTGGTTTTCACTTCTCAGAACGGCAAATTCTGACGTGCCGCTTTTTTCAAATTGTGAACCGACTTAGCAAAAAAAATCGAAAAATGGATTGTTTTTCCGCTTCTAAAAATAACGCACTGATTTAGAAAAAATAAAAAATGCTTCACACTGTGGTTTTCATTTCTCAGAACGGCAAATTCTGACGTGCCGCTTTTTTCAAATTGTGAACCGACTTAGCAAAAAAAATCGAAAAATGGACTGTTTTTCCGCTTCTAAAAATAACGCACTGATTTAGAAAAAATAAAAAATGCTTCACACTGTGGTTTTCACTTCTCAGAACGGCAAATTCTGACGTGCCGCTTTTTTCTAATTGTGAACCGACTTAGCAAAAAAAAAATCGAAAAATGGATTGTTTTTCCGCTTCTAAAAATAGCGCACTGATTTAGAAAAAATAAAAAATGCTTCACACTTAATTAATATTCAAGGCCGCGAAAATTTCCATAAACCGGTTAATAAATTGCGCTTCGCGTAATGGTTTTGCCCATGATGGTACTTACTTTGAAACACCCCATGGCGGTCATCCAAGCATTCACCCACTGCAACCCAGCACCAGCACCAAACGAGTGGATATGACCATCGGCATTGTCTGCGATTTATACAGCGTATCGCCGCATGCCCATGGGCCATGGGTCAGTGTTGGTAACCTTGTGAAGAGTAGGAGGTATTGACGACCCAGACAAAAAACACGATTTTTTAATTTTTTTTTGTGTGTTTTTGAGATTGTGGAAATCCGGGTTTCCGGAGATAAATTTGCGGTTGCCAATAGGTATTGAGAGGAAGTCCCACCGCAAATAAATCCTCGATTCTAAAGTTTATGATTGGAGTCAAAGCCAGATTAACTTCGAACTAGTTTACATAGAAAATTGGGAGAGATGAGTGAGGGAGGGCAAATAGAAAGGGATCAAAGGGATTTTTTTTTTGAATTTTCTGCATGTGTTTACCTGGAAATTATTGATTATAACTAAAAAATGTTTGTGAGATTATTTGAGAGATTATTAAGAGAAGAAAAAACTAATAAATTGAGAAAAATATTTGGGTAAACAAAGGAAAAAGTAGGAAAAAGAAACAAAACAAATAAAAAATTACAAATATAGCAAAAAGTTTAATCCTTATAAAGAGAAAAGCACAAAACAAAAATTCTTAAGTACTTAAAAAAATAGTTGTGATAAAATAAAAACTAGGAGATGAAATTTGGAAATAAAAAAATGCAAAGTCATTGATAATGAAAATAAAAATAAAAACGGAAAAAATAAAATATATAAAAATAGATATCAAAGATCTTAAAAAAATTAGT
>NW_025401050.1:9888770-9892617 GCF_015345945.1 Tribolium madens
TTAAAAAGTCAAATATTTGTTTTTTTACTTTCAAATTTACTTAAAACTTTTATACCCATTAATAATAATTATTATTACTAAAATTCAAACTTTAGAGCTGTAAGAAAAATTGAAATTTGGATCAGTTTGAATTGAATCAAAATTTCAAAACCTTTCCAAAAATTTCTATTTGCAAAAGAATCAATCAAAAATTTAGGAACTCCAAAAATGTTGTTTAATTTTGTGGTCTTTTAAATTTTTCGACTGAAATTTTCAGATTTATCCACCCTGTGATTAATTTCTTCAATTTTCGTCTCAACCTTGCTCTCGTTGCATGATAATTTGTGCAAACTTTTCTCGAAAACCCCATTTACCGGCAATATTTTCTCATCTGCAAAGCAAGTGATTAAAAATTACCAAAGCTAAGAGAAATTTATTCTAATTAGAGCAAAGCCGAACAACGTAAGTAACGTTTTAATTAAAACATTGTTTACAACCGCTCAACTTCTTGATGAGATTTATCCGTCCTGCGCTCACACATCGATTAAAAAACTTAACAAAGAATTGTTCAAAGAAAAAAAAATATTTATTTTATTTTTCATAATTTATTTTTTGTTTGTCTTATTTTTAGTTATTTCGTTATTTTTGTTAGATTTAATTATTATACAGTGTGTTTGATTTTGATTTTCGCCCCAGACCTTGGGTAATGAGATCCACCGTCACGCTTTGGGGTCATTTCCGGTCCAATGGCCGCTTAATTTTTGACAAAATTGCTCCACGAAGGCTAAGTGTCAAAGTTGGACACGCAAATTGTGCATATGGCGACGAAGACGTGGCCAGTTTACCAAACTTCCGGTCTGAATCTCAATATTTCTGAAGAATTTCAATAATCTGAGTTACATAATATTTTACATTGAGAGATAAACGGGGAGGGAAACGGCCCGGATGGAATTAGAGGGGAGGTGCAGCAAGTGGCGCGTTTGTCATTTTTATTACTATTGATGAAAAAAATTACAAAAAATGATGTTCGCTTGTTGAAAGTTTAAACCATGCGTCGGTGAAATGTTTCAGAGAATCGATTAGTGTTGAAAAAAAAAAGATTAGAATCCAAAAAAATTAAAAGAGTCAAATATCAGCAATTTTCTCGATAACTATTTACTGTAGGACACTGATCTTTTTTGTATAATGATATAATACTTTGACCTAAAGCTATGTAAAATGTTCCGGGGAATCGATTGGCGTCAAAAAAACTGCAAAATTCCTAATAGTTTTGAACTTATAGTCGGATTTATATTTTCCATACTTTTGAATTTATCACAAATTTTCTCCATAACTATGTATCGTAGAACACTGATCTTTTTTTTATATGATAGAAAATTAAATTTGCTTTCCAACGGTACCAAACATAAGAGGTTATTACCAATAAGTCCGGAGTTATTGGCAATAGACCGCTCCGGGTGCCAAAAATCGACCAAAATCTCGACAAAAATCAAAAAAAATTTCAACTTTAAAATTGTTCTAAATAACGTTTTTTACATTTCTAGAGGTCTTAAAGACTCCAAAAAGTGCATAAAACGTTATTGGGTCAAGTTTAAAAAATTACGAATTTTTTGAGTTTTTGAAGGTGAGCTGTAGTAAAATCTAAAAAATAGTCAATTCAATTTAAGTCGTAAAAACGTTTGAAATTTGGTTTTCTAGAGGTAAAATTACGCGTTAAACACGATCCAACAAGTTAAAATACTCTACAATGTATAATTTTTGAGATATTGAGTAATAAAATTAAAAATAAGGCTAGAAATATCCGATTCTGATCAAAAAACTAGTACTATACCTTTTTTATGTAAAATTAACGAGAGAATATGCCTGTACAGCTAGGACTCATAGTTTTTAAGATAAGACGTTTTTTTGAAAAAAACTATAAATACCCGGAAATAAGTACCCGGAACCGTAACCAAGAGTGAATTTCGGTTTGCACTCGTAGATAGATGATTAAATGTAGATTTTAATAGTTTTTAACTTTTTGCTCTAAGTCTTATAGTTACGTAGAAAAACGCATTTAAATTTTCAAAATTTTGAAAATTAACAAATTTTAACTTTTTTTTGTTTTGTAAATTGCGGCAAAACTGTACCTCAATGATGTAATATTTTAACACAAACCTATGTAAAATGTTCCGGCAAATCGATTGGCGCCAAGAAAACTTCAAAATTCGTATTAGTTTTAATGTTATAGTCGAAATTATGTTTTCAATATTTTTGATTTTATCAACAATGATTTATTGTAGAACACTAATCTTTTTTGTATATAATGAAAAACTAAATTTGCTTTCCAACAGTCTGAAACACAAGAAGCTAGCGTCAATAATTTCAAAGTTATTAGCAATAATCTGCGTCAGGTACCGAAAATCGCCCAAAATTTTGACAAAAATCAAAAAAATTAAAAACTTCAAAATTCAACCATTTGCACTTCTGAGGGTTTAAGAGACTTTGAAAAGTACAAAAACTTTGTAAAGATGCAAAAAATATATGTTTGAAAAAGCAAAAAAATAAAGCGACTAAGTCAAAATATAATTTTAAATTAATTCATTACCAAACGTGAAACGTCACAAGAATCCTTAAAGCAATTAAGCGTAAAACATTGTAGAAACGCACAAATAAAAAAAATGTAGTGTGAACATCACCCAACTGTCCTTATCCAACTTATTTGGAAAATATTATTTTAGTGTTGGAAATCCGAGTCTGGGATGAATTTTTTTTTAGTTCGGTACCCATTATTATTTTTATTCTAACACATGTTTAATAAGGTATATTTCATAATTCTAAATAATTTTTATCCCCATGAATTTATTGTATCGTCAACCGTATAATTTTTACTCTTTGCGGTTGCACCGATTTTTACCACGTGCTGCATCCCCTTCTTACAAGTAACTTACATACAAAATTTCAAGTTTCTAACTTTTATCGTTTTCGAGATATGCTTAAAGGATTAGAAAAGTAAAAAATTGAATTAGTAACATTAGATTAAAGCAGAGACTCTAGCCGGGGGCGTGGTAGCACAGCGTCCCAAATTTAAACCCAGTAGACTTTTCATCGTAAAATTAACTATTTTCAATGAAAAAAAAAAAAACAGTTTCCAGCTTGTTCTGTGTTTTGAATAGTAATTTCGCATCCGATCGATCCATTGCACCAACAACAAGCTTCTTATCTCCTAAATAATTAAATTTGAGCTTGCGGTTGTCAAGTTGTATCAATTATCGTCGTACACACGTATCGGAGGATCAATTTGACTAAGTTAATCCGATAGATGTTGCGGTAGTAGACCTTTGATGTGGGAATATGATACAGATATCTAAGTACACAAACAATTTCCAAGTTGATGTTATTAGAAGCAATATAAACACTCGCACTACCACAACTAATGGCTCTTCCTCCATCAAACCAACACATGATATCAAATGCAACTGCAAATTCATTAAACAACCCCAAAAATAAGAAAAAAAATCCCTAACTAGCATAGTTTATTTAGGACGGGCTCGAGCAAATAGTTCCCTTTTCCCCTAATTTCCAATTCAGAGCAATATTTATTTTCAGGTGTCTTTGTCTCTCATACAATCCGGAATGCTTAATTGAACAGATTTGCTTTTTAGAAAATTTTTTCAGGAAAATTAAAACGTTTTTTCGGTRGAATTGCCACTGAAACGTGTACGTGCCGATTTTTTCAGCGCAACGTACAAATGAAATGTTCATATTATTTCAGGAAATGAAAATAAAAAAATAGGTTGAGTCTGAACTGGCGTGCGATGAAATGAATTCACGGTATTTGATACACAATAAAATTCATTCATAATGAATAAAAAAAAATTAAAATTAA
>NW_025401050.1:9894017-9895541 GCF_015345945.1 Tribolium madens
TGTAAAAATATAACAAAGAATTTGATTGTTTAACAAATTTTTTGACGGATCGATGACTCATCACGGGAAGGTTAATCAAAATTTGCAAGGATGTTTAGTGAAAAATAAATTAAATTTATCGCAAATCTAGTGATTTTTTTATTATTATTGATTCAGTTGCAAACATAGCCGACAAGAACACAACTAGTGTTTGCAAACTATCTCCCAACAACTGTTCTGCAAACTGTTTTTGCGTCCATTATCCCTCGGGATCCGTACATATTGGAAAGCCACCAGTGGGGGTGGGGGGGATGATATGACAGAACAAGCGACCAAATTCGGAAACTTAACATAACTTGGGCTAATTCGAGTCGTTTCTGTGCCAGATTGAATAACTGTTTGGGTGGGTTTGGGGTGATTAATTGAGTGGGGGAGGAAATAAGAAACTGAGGTCGAACAAGGGTAAAAAATCTTGGGAATTAAAAATAAACAGGATGTGAAAACGGAGTTTAAACAAAAGTGAGGAATTTAAACAAAAAAAACTATTTGAAAAATGTGTTCATTAATGAAGAATTACTCAAAAGAAATAAATAATAGATTATAATTAAAAATTTCAGAAAAACTAGATTTTTAAAGTGGAAAAAGCAAAAAAAGATGAAGAAACACGAATGTAACAATAAACAAACAAACAAAAAAATCAAAGCTAAAAATATATTTTTTTAAATAACGAATGTTATTAGGAGTTTCAAGAATATGAAACAAGATAAAACCAGGAATAATACGTGTAAGTTTAGGAAGTTCAGGAAAAAAAGAATAATAAAACTAAAGAAACAAATTAAGAAAAAAATAGATAATAATAAGAAAATAAGAGACTGAGTTCCAATCAATACTTGGAGAAAAGCAAGAATAAAAATGTAAAATGTATAATAAAAGAAAAAACGTGAATTAGGAATTAATAAAGAATAAACAGGATTTGAGAACAAAATTTTTAGAAATAGAAACAAAAATTACGTCGGAATTTATTATTTTTTGGATTATATCATATATCATATATATGTATATTATTATTAAACAAAAAAATAAGTAAATGATATAATTAAAAATTTTAAGGAAAACTAATGACAAAACTAAAATTGTCAAATTTGTTATCAGATAGATCCAAAATTTGTTATCAAAAACAAAACAAAAGCCTTGCAAGTGGACTGTTGAAAACCATAAATTGAAAATTAGTCTAGTCAAGTAGTAAAAAAGTTTTGGAAATGAAGATAAAAATGAAAATAATATAAAGCTAAGAAAAGGAAGAAACTTAAAAATTGAAAAGGGAAAAGAAACCAAAATAAAAAGTAAAATATTAAGGTACCTAAAATGGAAACAAAAAAATTAAATTTGACTTCCCAAATTTTGTATTATCAATTGTTTTATTTTAGTTTAAACAAGAATAGTAAAACCAGTGAAAAAATTAAGGAAAAGCCACAAAAAATAATTTAGAAAGAAAATTCTAGTTATTAAGCTGCCAAAAAAATATAAAATAGAACTTTAAAACTT
>NW_025401050.1:9896789-9897862 GCF_015345945.1 Tribolium madens
AAAAACTGATGACTTAAGGCATAAATTGTCAAATTTGTTATCAGATAGATACAAAATTTGTCATATTGGTGGTATCAATAAAATGAAAGCGTTTTTTTTTAAAATGAAAACTTTGAAGCGAAAATTGAACTCACGTAGTAACAAAGTTTTGGAAATAAAGAAGAAGTTAAGAAAAAGAAAAAAATTAAATTCTTAAATTTTGTTCTTATTCTGCATTTTTGACTTTTATTATTTGATGTGTTTGTTTTTAGTTGCTTATTATTTTTGTAATTTAAAACTTTTATTTTTGTTATTCTTATCTCTTTTTTATTTTGTTTATTACAATATTTTATTTCTCAAATCTTGTCTTCAGTTACACACCAGTCGCAAATTTTTTTTTTCTTTGTTCTATTCCTAGTTTTAGTTTTTTTTTCCTGCAAAACTTTCTCTAAAATTTTTTATTCTTAGTTTTATTGTTCTCAGTTTTTACACACTTTTCAATTTTCACTTCCTACCTTTTCTTTATTTCTTATTGTTTTACATTTTTTATCTTTATTTCCAAAACTTTTTTACTACTTGACTTTAATTTTTAATTCATAGTTCTCAATCTTTTAAAAAACCGCTTTCGTTTTATCAATGCCAYCAGTATGACCGGATTTGTCTCCACTTGCAAAGCGTTGGTTTTGCTTCTTGTAACAAATTTTTGATCTATCTGATAACAAATTTGACAATTTAGGTCTTAAGTYATTAGTTTTYCTTAAAATTTTARTTCTTTTTATTTTTTTYAAGTATTTTTTCTATTTCTAAAAAAATTGTTTCTWAATTCTGTTTATTTTTTACTAATTTTTAATTCACACTTTTTACATTTTTCGTATTGATTTTCTCTTAGTATTATTTTGATGACMGTCYCTTTTTTCCTTATTGTTATCTATTTTTCTTTTAATTTTTTTCCTTGGTTCTCCTTTWTGAACTTATTATACTTACACGTATTATTCCCGGTTTTATCGTGTTTTATTTTTTTTCTTATATTTGTTAACTCCCAGTTTCAAGATTCTTAGTTTTATATTAAAATTTTATTTTTTAGTTGTAATTTT
>NW_025401050.1:9897962-9899569 GCF_015345945.1 Tribolium madens
ATTTAGAAACTACATTTATGATTTTATATTTTTATAACTTAATTTTTGTCAAAGAGTACATAAATGTAGAAACTGAACTGTTTTAAATACAAAGATTTTTAATTGAAATTTTTTTAAGATGTCAAGTTTTAGAATTGTAGTCTTAATCTTGCAGTTTGTTCAACGCAAATCTCTAAATTTTAGAATTATTCTAGGTTAGCTAGTTCTACAAAATTTTTATTTCTCAAATTGCAAGGCACTATAAAAACATTTTTCTCATAATGATTACGATCTAAAGATTTTTTCCAAATTTTTTTTTACATAAATTGCAATTTTGACAAAAAAATTTGCATAACTCAAAAACATAATATTTTGTTCTCAAAATACGATCACATTTTTTTATATTACTTTAACTTATATTAATTATTATTTTCTGTATAACGGAAATGTACATTTTTTAAGAAATCAAAAATAAGTGAAGAATAACAAAATAATAATTAAAATAAAAAAACAATTAGAGTAAAAAATTAATGATTATTTCTTATACAGGCTGCGCCAGAACTCGTGCCCCAGAGAAAAATGTCAAAACTTTTTTACTGATACAATTTTTAAACATTTTTTTAGTGTTTCTGATATCTTATCTTACTTGAAATTTTTCTCTGAATCTGAATCTAAACCGAATGTAAAGCTCTCAAAAATCGTTGAATGAAATTTTTTGAGCTTACGGTTGAAATTTTCAATTTTGTGTCAAATCCGTGAACAAGCATCAATTCCATTTCGCATAAATCAAGCAGTGAAAAAACCTCCAAACTCGATTATTTCCATAATCGCCATTCATCATGTAACCAAAACTGATTAAAATCCGGGGATTCGGAATCGTCGTCGAGTCGTAGTCGTCGTGACTTTGACAAATGTAGTTGCGAAATTCGTGCTTTTAAGCTTTATAAAGCGTCTCCTCCCCCTCATAACTACTCGAAGAATTTTTCATTTCGGTGGTTCACCGGCTAGAATAAAGCGAGTTTCGTATTCAGAACGAGCAACGGCTCGATATTGGCCCGACATCAACTAAATGGAGTCTAATGGCGCAACGGACAGGATTACAAGATGATATTAGGGGATGGCGTGTGCCCGGCATAGTTGATACGGCTCACAAATGCGAAATTTTTCAGGAAAAACACAAAAACTTGCAAAAATTTGAGTAAAAACAACGAAAAAACAACTTAAATGTCACAAGAATAGAGTTAAAGCTCTATTTTTGCGCCTAAGCGTTTTTACTTTTACACTGACGTGCTGCTTCAGGCCAAGTACAGTATTTGACATTTTGTACTACTAACTGCACTAGTTGAAAATTAAAAACACTTTAGTAAATTGCAACATAAATTGTTTGATTACTTGCCAAAAACAAGAATTTGAGTAAAAACAGCGAAAAAGCAACTTAATCTCTTTTTTCACCATAAAATATCACAAAAGTGACCACTTTCATGACTAAATGTGACAAGAATAGAGTAAAAGCTCTATTTTTGCGCCTAAGCGTTTTTACTTTTACCCTGACATGCTGCTTCAGGAGAGGTACAGTATTGAACATTTTGTACTACTAACTGCACTAGTTAAATTAAAAACACTTTAGT